>NC_070586.1:7564671-7658805 GCF_027409825.1 Scomber japonicus
GGATTCAGTGTCTCATTAGAGTATACTTTGCTGTTGATGGATTTGAAGCGGTGGGCTTGTTGTTTTCGAGGGGGGGGAAAGGCTCAAGGGTCATTACACCGACCCAAGGTATTAGCTGTCACAAGAAGCAGAGCAGGTGGACCTAAATGCAAAATATTGAAAGCAGAGCTGAAGAGAAATTATTTGGATGTGTGTGGGAATAACGAAAGTTGTGCTGAGAAGAAAAGAACTGACAAAAAAAACTTCCAAACTAGACCCTACTGTTGTCCTCCTTCTTTCCTTCCCTCCTTCTTTCCTTCCCTTCCTTCCTCCCTTCATTCTCTTTCTTTCCTTCTTTCCTCCCTTCCTCTTTTCCTTTCTCCTTCCCTCCCTCCTTCCTCCCTCTCTCCTTTCCTTCCTCCTTCCTCCCTTCCTTCCTCCTTCCCTCCTTTCCTCCCTTCCCCCTCCCTTCTTCCCTGACTCAAGGACAAACAGGAGGGTTAACTTTAGAGTTGCGTATTGTTCCTTTAGTTGGATGTTTGAGCTTCTCTGTGCAGGATGATGCATGTGGAGCATTTGTTTTACCGTTCATCTGCTCCAAGTGGAAAGTTTCTCCGTGCTCACCTTAATCTGAGTTTAAGATGTGCGTTTATGAGCATGATTTGTGACATCACTAGTTTGTGGGTCCAGTATTTAATTTACACAAGTGTGATGTGGAAACCTGAAGCAGATTGACTTCACAGTGAAGTAGGACACATCTTGAGTCCAGCAGTTACAGAAGAGGTTCACAGCTTTTTAAGTCAGTCCTAAAATAACAGACAGACTCCCAAACTAACAATGAAACAGGTTTTTATTCGCCATAATCTGTCGTCATCTTCATACTGACTATTAAGAGATCCTGTCCTAATGATACTGTCTTCATCTGCAGTATAGGAAAAAGTGTCATGACATAATGTTTGCTGTGATTTGGCTCTATAAATAAAACTGACTAACCCTCCTTCTGTGTTTATCTGAAGCTAATATGAAGCTTCAGTCGTCCAAATGAGTCAAATCAAGTCTTCTATGTTTCAACGTTACAGTGTTTTTAGTGGCAGAGTTCCTCTTTTTGTTCCTATACTTCCAGCACAGCTCAACAGGGAAACACTAAGAGGGAATCTGATGCTTTAAAGACTGTAAATGTGTCAGATATCTCAGCTTGATATGACTAACTCACACTGCTGAAGCCTCATAAAAGCTTCACTTCTACTTTTAAATGTCTGTGTGGACTCACTGTAGGTTTAATCCTCCATCACTTTACATTGAAAGCACATTTAACCCTCCTGTTGTGTTCAAGTCAAGGAGGAAGGGAGTAAAGGAAAGAAGGCAGGGAGGAAGGAAGGAAGGGAGGAGAGAGAGAGGAAGGAATGACAGAAGGAAGAAAGGGGGATGGAGGAAGTAAGGAAGGGAGGGAGGAAAGGAAATAAGGAAGGAGGAAGGAAGGATGAAGGAAAGAAGGAAGGAAGGTAGAGAGAGGAAGGACAGAAGGAAGGAAGAAAGGGGGATGGAGGAAGGAAGGGAGGAAAGAGAGAGGAAGGAACGACAGAAGGAAGAAAGGGGGATGGAGGAAGTAAGGAAGGGAGGGAGGAAAGGAAATAAGGAAGGGAGGAAGGATGAAGGAAAGAAGTAAGTAAGGAAGGAAGGTAGAGAGAGGAAGGACAGAAGAAAGGAAGAAAGGGGGATGGAGGAAGGAAGGAAGGAAGGAGTAAAGGAAAGAAGGCAGGGAGGAAGGAAGGAAGGAGGAGAGAGAGGAAGGACGACAGAAGGAAGAAAGGGGGATGGAGGGAGGGAGGAAAGGAAATAAGGAAGGCAGGAAGGAAGGAAGGGATGAAGGAAAGAAGTAAGCAAGGAAGGAAGGTAGAGAGAGGAAGGACAGAAGGAGGAAGAAAGGGGGATGGAGGAAGGAAGGGAGGAAAGGAAATAAGGAAGGGAGGAAGGAAGGATGGAGGAAAGAAGGAAGGAAGGTAGGAGGGAGGAAGGAAAGAAGGGAGAAAAGAGAGAGAAGGAAAGAAAGAGAGAAGGAGGGAGGAAGGACAGTCTGGAAGGAAGGATAGGAGAAGGAAGGACACCTGACTGCTGTTTTAAAGACAAAGCAACATGTTTGATTTCATACGTCTGTCTTTACTTATAGGTCTAAGTTAATTTATTTTAACTTACAAGAAATGATGAAAAACGGGGAAAAGTGAGCTTGAGAGAAATGTTCAAACACTGCTTTCCTCATTTCTGTATACTTCAAATTTAAGTATAAACCCAGATTTACTCTCAGTGGAAATGCTGCTGGAGTTTTAAGCATGTTTTCAACATTTACACCACCGAGTGTGAGCGGGACGAGCCTCTATAACCCTAACCTTCCTGTTGTCCTCCCGGGTCAAACTGACCCCGTCTGTTTTTACTGTTCCTTCCTTTCTCCCTTCCTTCCTTCCTCCCTCCTTCTCTCTTTCTGGCCTCCGTCCCCCTTTCTTCCTTCCTTCTGTCCTTCATTCATTCCTTCCTTTCCTTTCTCCCTCCCTCCCTTCCTTTCTCCCTTCCTTCTTCCTCCCTCCTTTCCTCCCTTCCTGCCTCCCTCCTTCTCTCTTTCTTTCTTTCCTTCCTCCATCCCCCTTTCTTCCTTCTTTCCTTTCTCCCTCCCTCCTTCTCTCTTTCTTTCCTCCCCCCTACCTTGCTCCCTTCCTTTCTCCCTCCCTCCCTCCTTTCCTTTCCTCCCTCCCTCCCTCCTTTCCTTCTTCCTCCCTCCTTTCCTTCCTTCTTCCTCCCTCCCCTCCTTTCCTTCCTTCTTCCTCCCTCCATCCTTTCCTTCCTCCCTCCTTTCCTTCCTTCTTCCTCCCTTCCTTCCTTTCCTTTCTCCCTCCCTCCTTCTCTCTCTTTCCTGCCCCCTACCTTGCTACCTTCCTTCCTCCTTTATTTCCTCCGTCCTTCCTTTCCTTTCCTCCCTTCCTTGACTCGAGGACAACAGGAGGGTTAAGTTGTGACTAAAGCATCTGTTCGGTGCTGCGAGCTCCAAACAGACGGGGGGAGGGGGCGGGGCGGGGGGGGGGGGGGTTGAGACCGTTAGCTAACAAGGCTGTGAAAGAAAAGTTTAGATCAAAAGTATCGATTTCACACAGCGACAGACTCCTGGCCTCTAGCCCCTGCCAATCTGTTTTAAAGTCATAATCAAGGGTTTACACAGGGCCAGCTCCTCCTGCTCCTCCTGCTGCTCCTCCTCCTCCTCCTCCTGCTCCTCCTGCTCCTCCTCCTCCTCCTCCTCCTGCTGCTGATGTCTGATTAGGATATCGCTGGTCACATCATTATTTTTTTTTTTCTTCTCCAAGGTCTAAATATACACAAACAGCATCGTACCCTGTGCACTTTGCACTATTTCCGACCCACAATGCACTCAATCTGCAGGTCCGCTGACCAGGGACAAATTTACACATCATGTCCGCGTCCCGAGATTGATCCCAGTGCGTCGCATGCCTGTGACAGAGCGCCTCTCCCCCCCCCCCCCCCCCCCCCCCTCTCTCTCTGGGACTCCTACCTGTCTCGGCACACAGTCTCACAGTCTTGGATTCTTCACATCGTGGCGAAGGCGAAGACTCTGCCGGTTAGATATTTAGGTTACACCTGTTTCTCAGGCCTCAGATACTTTTGCTGCCATGTGGAAGACGAGTGTAGATGTTTAACAGATGAGGTGAGATTCCCTGAGAAGTTTTACTTTAAAGGAGGAATGCGTGACCTTTTTTTTTTCTTTTTTTTTTTGGTACAATCATGATGATGTGAAACTATAAGTCAGGGGGGGGGGGTCAAAATCATTTTCATTCAAGGGCCACATACAGACCAATTTGACCTAATGTGGGCCGGATCGTTAAAAAGAAGGAAGGAAGGAAGGAAGGAAGGAAGGAAGGAAGGAAGGAGACGGCAAGGAAAGATGGAAGAAAGGGAAGAAGGACAGACAAAAGGTAGGAAGGAAGGAGACAGGAAGGAAAGATGGAAGAAAAGATGGAAGAAAGGGAAGGACAGAAAAAAGTAAGGAAGCAAAAGAAGGGAAGGAAAGAAGGACAGACAAAAGGTAGGAGGGAAGGAAGGAAGGAAAGAATGAAAGAGGAAGGAAAGATGGAAGAAAGGGAAGAAGGAAGGAAATAAAGAAAGAAGGAAGGAAGGAAGGAAAAAGAAAGAAGAAAGGGAGGAAGGAAGGAAGGTAAGAAAGAAAGAAGAAAGGGAAGAAGGAAGGAAGGAAGGAAGGAAGGAAGGAAAGAAAGAAGAAAGGGAAGGATAGAAAAAAGTAAGGAAGCGAAAAGAAGGGAAGGAAAGAAGGACAGACGAAAGGTAGTAGGGAAGGTAGGAAGGACAAGAAGTAAGGAAGGAAAAGAAGGCAGGAAGGAAAGTGGGCCGGATTGGACCCCTCGACGGGCCGGTTCTGGCCCACGGGCCGCATGTTTGACACCCCTGCTATAAGTAAAGCCTTTCTGTCTGCTTGTATCTGTTTACTGTCATTCAACCTGAACGCTGCCAAATTCTCCTGAGTGTTTCAATGTCTCTCTCTCTCTCTCTCTCTCTCTCTCTCTCTCTCTCTCTCCCTCTCTCTCTCTCTCTCTCCTATGTATGTAGTACTCTCTCTCTCTCTCTCCCTCTCTCTCTCTCTCCTATGTATTTAGTTCTCTCTCTCTCACTCTCTATCTCTCTCTCTCTCTCTCTCTCTCTCTCCCTCTCTCTCTCTCTCTCCTATGTATTTAGTTCTCTCTCTCTCTCTCTCTCTCTCTCTCTCTCTCTCTCTCTCTCTCTCTCTCTCCCTCTCTCTCTCTCTCTCTCCTATGTATGTAGTACTCTCTCTCTCTCTCTCTCTCTCTCTCTCCTATGTATGTAGTTCTCTCTCTCTCTCTCTCCCTCTCTCCTATGTATGTAGTTCTCTCTCTCTCTCTCTCTCTCTCTCTCTCCCTCTCTCTCCTATGTATGTAGTTCTCTCTCTCTCTCTCTCCCTCCCTCTCTCTCCTATGTATGTAGTTCTCTCTCTCTCTCTCTCTCTCTCTCTCCCTCCCTCTCTCTGCTATGTATGTAGTTCTCTCTCTCTCTCTCTCTCTCTCTCTCTCTCTCTCTTATGTACGTATATATATATATATTCTACCTTCATGGGGTTATAATGTAATGCAATATAAGATTTATTGCATGGCTCTTCTCCGAAAATACACTTCTGCACGTGTAGACAAGTCTCACACAACTGCAGGAGTAATGACACAAATTACACAAATCTCTCATAGCAACCACAGCGACCGGTTGATCCGACACACGAGCCGTATTCAACATCTGTAAAAGTTTAAAAGAAAACGCCACGTACAGTAAATGTCTCTAAACAACTCCCGTGCATGCTCAGATATGCACGGCTGGGATTATATACTGTAGCAGGTTTGAAATGCAAGACTGGATTAGTTTTAGTTTGGTGTAACTTATAAAATGTTAATTAAATGTTTGTCAGTCTTACACAGAATTAACTCCTTTTTTCCCTTTATTAATATTATTATCATTTTTAAATTAAGACAGAGTAACAGATTTAAAACAGGTTTAAAAGTCTTAACTAATTGAGTTATTGATATGAATAAGAAATTATAAATTCAGTCACAATCATACTTAGTTTTATCAGTATAAATATTAATGATAATGTATAATTTCTGAATGCATTTAAAGCACATTTAGAAAGTGTTTGGAAGTAATGTTTGGAGCATTTAGAGCAGTTGTTACTCTCTCCTTGTATTTCCTGTCGGCCTCGTTGCCACCAACTGTCCAATAAAAGCTAAATTACCCGAAAATTACATATAATAGATCAATAAATGGCTCTAGCAGGTTTAATCTGAAACTAAATATCCAGATATATTATATTTTTAAAACATCTCATATTTGCATTTGCCTGCTTCGTGCAGTTCAAAAACATTTTTTGCACAATCTCATAAAAATAATACAGTTTGTAATAAATTTAACAATAAAGACTTTACTACCACACAAGCACAATCTCATAAATATGGATTAGTAAAATAATTGTCTAACCCTAACCCTTAATAATTAAAAAGATAAAAACCCTTTTAATTAAAAAATGAATCCAGGTGTGTATGTAGAAAAAAGCTTAACATAAGTCAACAGCAATTAACACAGTAAAAATAATGTTTTGACAAAAACTGAGCTTCATTCATGATTTATAATTTTAAAGAATCATAGGCAAGGCAGTTTTAGTTATATAGCGCATTTCATACACAATGGCAACTCAATGTGCTTTACATGTAATTTGAGAAACATTAAAACATACAATTTCCCCCCCCCCCCCCCACACACACACAAAGTACAGAAAAATAGAAAGAGAGAAATAAAATGCATGAATAGAGCATTAAATATAAGGTTGCAGCAATCATAGTCAAACATAAGTCGTGATTTCATTGCAGCTTCAAATATTTTTTAGTGTGAGTGAGCAGAATTGACATCAATGCATTTTTAGTTGCATTTTAAAAGTTTTATCACAAAGTCATATATATTTTAATGAGATAAATCCAGCAGTTTTGTATAAAATCTGTTATACAGCTTTATTATGCAACAATTCAGCTACACATAAAGTCCATTAAATCCATATAACACTAAAATCAACTGTATATATTGTGTTTAAATTCATATAATTTATAGCTTTATAGATCCAAAGATGAAAAATGAACCTTCATGCACAAATATATTTCCTATAATTGTGTAATTTGTGAAGTAAAATAACCATTTCTGCACATGTTGGACATCTCAGTCACAGTTTGACATGATGTGATGTAGTGAGTGAGCTTCCCGCAGCAGGAGCCCAAGACTTTGAATGTGGTCGTATTACTTTGTTACACATTCCTCCGCCGAGCCCCCTCCTCTCCACTTTTTGAAGTACATCTCCATAACAGACATGGCATACAGTTTTCTTGGAGGAGGCTAGGCAGGCATGTTGCCCCTTCCCCCTGACTTCTAACCCCCCCCAACCCACAACCCCCCGCCCCCTGTTCATGTTATGAAAGTCAACCCAACTTTATCAGTCTCAGTAATGACCGGAGCGCCGGCCGACTCTTTGCCTGGCAGGGCTCAAGTTGAGATTTGGCCCAGTGTGTGTGTGTGTGTGTGTGTGTGTGTGTGTGTGTGTGTGTGTGTGTGTGTGTGTGTGTGTTTCCAGTCCGACAGCTAAAACAGCAGAGGACATCTAACTTATTTACAACCGACAGCCGTCCACTTTAAACTCCTCACACTAACCCGACTCACACATACATTAAAACACACACGTATTAAAAACGCCACCATCTCTTCGGAGACCGCAGAGTAAAACTAGACGGAAGTGGTCTTTCCTACAGCTGAGCATGCATGTCATTTAAAACCTTGTTAAATTACAGTCCTGGTTGAAGAAGGAAAGGCAGGGAGGAGTGGGCGAAGGACTCGGATCCTTTTTAAGTACACTATTATTAAAAAATCAGCATTATAAAAGGGAGTTAAAATATAGAATCATCTTTACAGGGTGGAAACAATAAACCATGTTTTTCAGTAGTATGTATGATGATTTAATAATTAATAAGTATCTCAATGCTAGTTTTCACAGTGAGTGATAAGTTTGAAAATACACAGATGTAATTTTAAGCGTACTAAGTAAGAGAGGCAAGCAGTGGGTGAAGGACTCAGATCCTTTTTAAGTACACTATTATTAAAAAAATCAGCATTATAAAAGCATTGCATTCAATTTTTTTGGGAGTTAAAATACAGAATACAGAATCATCCTTACAGGGTGGAAACAATAAACCATGTTTGTCAGTAGTATGTATGATCAGAGATTATTTATTAACAAATATAGTGAAGTAACAGGTAAAAACAGTAGCATTAGATGGAAACACTGGAGTATAAATCCAGAAAGTACGCACAAAATTATACATAAAGTTGTTGAAATCAACAGTAAATTAACGTGAGAAAATTATACTCAAACTGGAAATTTTAAAAACGTACCATATATGTAAATTTTATAGCCATCTTGAAATGGAGAGCAGCCTAAATAGAACAAATTCAATAATCAATAAGTATCTCAATGCTAGTTTTCATAGTGAGTGATAAGTTAGAAGTAAGAAAATACACAGATGTAATTTTAAGCGTACTAAGTAAGAATGAGAAGGAAAAAAAGAAAGAAGCAATTTGTTGAGAGAAATTGGTGGCTATGTTTATCGTTAGCTAACGTTAGCATGTTTTTATTTGAATTCAGTGTTAAGTTTGAGGAGGGATGAAGAAGAAATTTTCCTGATGATGAAGCTTATTGTCTGTAATTTAACTTTTTTTTTTTTAAATCAAGAGGCTTCAGATTTATATATCAAGTGCCAAAGAAGATACACCTTTACATTAAAATATGATTAGCTAACCCCAGGAACATGTTTCACTTTGTTTCACAGAAGGAAATATGAAGGAAACGATCAACCAGAGATCGTATTGAGTTACGGAAACAACAGGAATTGCGGCTTAAGCTGAAACTCAAACTACTGTTCAAGCATGAATATCTATATCAGTTATCATCAATTCAGATTAAAAACTCTTGAGTATATCAGCGCAGTAAGACATGATTCATACTGCAGCAGGAAGCAAACCTAAAATGTCTTGTTTGATGATTTTATAAAACACAGCCGTCTTACAGTAACGTTAGCTTGTCACTGAAGTAAAGCAGCAGAGGAAAATAAGCAGAAAAACACTTTATTTTCTTATTTTCATTGACTTCCTTTGAATTGTATTTCCTGAAAAAGTGAAAGCTCTTCTCTCTCTAACTTCTCCAGTTTCTGACAGAAAATAAATGATTGTACTGGACAGCTTCAAGTATAACTGGGTGAAGCGTTGATGCTGATAATTAACATTTTTAAGAATGTCCTCAACAATTAAAACGTTTCCTTGTTGTCAAAATCAGAAATCAAGATAAGAGAAAACGAAAAAAGCTGCATGAGGACTTGTACTTTAATCTTGGATTGTCAAGCCTTTGTGTGTGTGTGTGTGTGTGTGTGTGTGTGTGTGTGTGCGTGCTACAAACATGCTGGGAGTTCAAGATCTGACCCAGTGAAAGGTCCAAATGAAGACGTATGGGGGCCCGAGGGTGGGCCAGATGCAGAGGTGGATAATGGATTAGTTGAAGATCAGTGTTTCTGCTTCCTGTGAGTAAAAACAGACCAGATTTATCTTCTGTCCTCCGTCCTTCGGCCACCCAGGGACCACTTAAAGAGAAAAGATCTAAGTCTGATGTGTAAATATCTTCAGAAGGGATTTTTCTGAGAGGGAAAAATGGATGGTAGCACTATACGGACGGAACAAAGACGAATCTTTGTAAACCTGTGACCTGCAGATCTGTTACAAGAAAGAAGAAAGACAAATCTACACGGAAGAATCTTTTTCATGCATCTGTGCAAAAAAACTCCCATCGCACTTTAGCTCCAGTCTGGAAACGTCATTCCTCAAAAAAGTACATTTTTACATGCAGGGAATGATAGAGTGGGAAACATCAGGAAATATTGGGAAGTGCTGGAAAAGATTATGCATGTACACAAACTCTACATCCTGAACACTACCACTAAAAGAAAGAAGGATCAGTCTTCTACTCTTTTATATATTATACTTTTATCTCCGACAGGTTCATCTAAATATTTTAGAAAATGAAAAAACGCTGCATCTTGGGAGAGACTTCAAGAACATTTTGAAAGTATGAAACACTTGAAGTGACTTGGAAATGTTTTAAGTTTTGCTCTTGAACATCTTTGACAGTGGAATCCGTGTCGAATCGGAGCAAACAACCGTCTCGATCACTCTCACAGGTGTTTCCAGTTACTGTGGCTGATTACTCCTCCTGGTCAGGTTTAAAGCAGGGCGAGTCATGCAGGGAAATATGTGAAGTGCTAAAAAGAGCGATAGATGTGTACTTTTTTTCTGTCTTGATGGTGCAGTTAGACCAGGGGTGTCAAACATGCGGCCCGTGGGCCAGAACCCGGCCCGCCAAGGGGTGCAATCCGGCCCACCTTCCTTCCTGTGTTCTTTTCCTTCCTTCTTCCTTTTGTCCTTTCTTTGTTCCTTCCTTCCTTCCATCCATCTGTCCTTCCTCCCATTCTTCCTGTCCTTCCTTCCATCTGTCCTTCTGTCCTTTCTTCCTTCTGTCCTTCCTTTCATCTGTCCTTCCTACTTCCTTTTATCCTTTCTTTCTTCCTTCCTTCCTTTCTCCCTTTCTTCCTTCTGTCCTTCCTCCCTTTCTCCCTCCTGTCCTTCCTACCTTTCTTCCCTCCTTCCTTCCTTCCCTTCTTATTTCCTTCCTTTCTTCCTTCTTTCCCTCCATCTTTTTAATGATCCGGCCCACATTAGATCAAATTGGTCTGTATGTGGCCCTTGAATGAAAATGAGTTTGACACCCCTGAGTTAGACTATGATTTTTAAGGCCCATTTATGCTGAACGTTAAATACGGATCCGGCTATGGACCACAGACTGTATAAAAGAAATGGACGTAACATCCGTGACGTCACCCATTGGTTTGTGGACTGCTGCTCGGAAGCCAATAGTTTCGAATCTGGGCAGCGCCATCTTGAAAATTTCAGGTGCATGCTGGGAAAAATAAAAACACGGATTCTACTTATATGGGCATGAGGCGGGGCCATGGGCAGAGTGGGGAGGTTGCTATGGTTACGAGGGCTGGATCTCGAGGACATTGGTCAATCAACCTGTCAATCAGGACGTAGCCACGCCCTAATGCATACCCTGCTTTATCGTCAAATATAAAATCAGGGAGGCCAAAATGTCCCAAATGAACATCATACTGCATTGAAGAAGGCTTTAAACTAGCGATTGAGACCATAAACACATTTTGAAAACGTTTACTAAGGTTAGAAATCTATTCTTACACATTATACATCTTTATTGTTGCTTTTTGTGCATGTTTTCACCACTTTTGCTCACCTGGAAATACAGAAACACTTAGCACATTAGCTCAGCGTTGCTACATGCTGCCTCTGTTTACTGCCTGCGTGAGCTTTTCTGATAATATCACTGAATAATAAACCTAATGAAATACTGCAGTTGCTCTTATGGGTGAACAAGTATGAGTAAGGATAATTAGTGAATAACACATATCACTGTGGATCCTACAAAATGTGTGGATTTCAGTCTGACTGGAGTTTGAGAAGAGATCTAATAAGTGAAATCAGGTTTACCAGGACCTTTAAGTTCTTCATTTGGAGGTAGAAGAAGAAAATTAGTAAATCTGAAGATACAGTAGAAACTCTTTAACCTGATGCACCAGACGGTTTGTTACAAAGATCAATCCACAGATTACAGTTTAGAAAAAGGGCATGAACTTTCAAAAAAAATACTTATACTATTTGTCTGTCACCGACAGGATTCACAAGATCCCGCGAGAATCCTGATAGGACGCTGACTGATCCGAACCACCAGTGCTTCGGATACAGGCGTATATAACTTGAAGCCTGACAAGATGGATTCTCGTGTGATCTCGTGAATCCAGCTGCCTCACCAAGCTAAGAAGGTCTGTTTCTCTTATCTCTAAAATTAAAACGTCTAAAAAGATAAAGCACAAAGGCACGATGTTAATACTTTTAGCTCACGCATTTTAAACGTGTGTTTTCAAGGATTTTAGCATTTTTCTGATGGCTGTAAAGAAGCAGATTAACCATCCTGTTGTCCTTGAGTCGAGGGAGGGAGGGACGAAGGAAGGACAGAAGGAAGGAAAGAAGGAAGGGAGGAAAGCAAGAAGAAGAAAAGAAAGAGAGAAGGAGGGAGGGAGGAAAGAAGGAAGGAAGGAAGGAAAGGAAGGTCGGAGGGAGGGATGGATAGAGAAAGGAAAAGAGGAAGGGAGAAAGGAAATAAAGAAGGGCAGAGGATAAAAGGTAGGGGGGAGGAAAGAAAGAGAAGGAAGGAAGGAAGAAAGGGGTATGGAGGAAGGAAGGGAGGAAAGAAAGAAAGAGAGAAGGAGGGAGGGAGGAAGGGACAGTTAAAACAGACAGGGTCAATTTGACCCGGGAGGACGACCCAAAGGTTAAGTAAAAACTGCCACTACTACGATCATGAGACTGAGTTACTTGGAGAAAGTTTCCTTGTTTACTTGAACGAACACATTTCTAGAAGATGTGGTGAGATCAATCTTACCACAATCAAACGTCAGGTCAACATTTTATTAATATTTCAGTCATTCCAGACATTGTTTCTCAAGACGAGGAGTTTGCTTTTTCACCACATGTTCTTTATGATAATATTAGTTTGGATTTCTTTTTTAATTTCATGTAAAGTATGAGACAACAAACATTAGTGAAGTGTTTCATATTTCTGTTTTAACCTGCAGATATAACGGCATGTAAAGCATTTCAAATATTCTTCAGCACTAATATCACAAAGTCAGATTCCAGCCGAAGCGTACAAACATACAAACGGGTTTTACGCTTCGTTCCTCTCTGCTGGACCAGCTCCAGGGTTTGGATTGCAATCAGCTGTTTCTCAGCTGTTTTTCACCGAGGAGCTGACGACCTTTAATAAATCCTCCGCAGGAAACATTTCATCACCTGAAGTCCAAACCGACACGCGTCTCTATCTCGGCCTCGGGAGGCGGACCTGGACTCTGCAGGAACCAGAACCAGGTCCAGGTCCAGGTAGAAAGCTGCTGGTTTATACATGTGTGGAGTGAGATTTATATTCTAGTTATAGCTCTGGACTGAAGGCACAGGGATGATTTTAGGCTCTGGTCTGTTTTAGATCTACTGTAAAGACTTAAAATGACATAAAGCTAATTCTTATGTTAACTAGGAAAGCCTCAAGCTCTTTCCTTAGATTATTCCTGAATCATTTAATAATAAGTGAGTGTTGTAAAGTCAATACGGTCCTTTGTCCTCGCTCACCTAATGTTTTTTTCTGATTCCTTGAAAATTGAAACTTTTTATTAATAGGCACTTTTCAAAGCCCTTAAGGACACCTTACAGGACACACATAAAATCAGCAAACATTGAAGTGGGAGTTTTATGAAAGATAAATAAATATAAATGTGATTACGTGGTCAGTGAGAGAAACAATATGCCACTGGGAATATGTGTGTTTTCGGGCAGGATTTAAAGGTGGAGACAGAGAAGTGCAAATGTTTGGTGGGAGGGAGCTCCAAAGTCGGGGGGGGGGGGGGGGGTTGTCGGTGGTTTAGTTGGAAGTTGGGACAAAGAGCTGGATGGCAGATGATGAGGATCGGAGAGTGTGTTTGGGTGTGTGGATGTCCATTATTCAAAAGTGGAATGAACTGGAATTAGGTTGGATAACTTTTTAATCTTCCAATAAATCAGTCCTATGTCTTTTTGTGAATGTCTCACTCAGATTAGATTAGATTAGAAATACTTTATTGTCATGTCCTGCATGAAAATTGTCTTTGGTCTCACTGGTAGGAATAATATATAAAACATTATAAATTATTCTAGTCAAGCAAAAAGGAGACCTGACCAGTTCTACAAACTATTCTCATTTATCGAGATATAATCAGCACCCGTCTCGGTCCAGTGGAAGTTGTAATTTTTTACATTTGGTGATCATATTTCTCCATTTTTAAAGCAGGTCATTTCTGTCACTCTCCTGTAAAAGTTTAGCAAATTCACCAACTGTACTTTACCTCTTAAAACATCTCTTAAAAAGTTTACTCAACCTTTTGTTATAGCATACAAATAAATCATAATCAAGCTTAACCCTCGTGTCAAGGAAGGAAGGGAGGAAAGGAGGAAGGAAGGATGGAAGGGAGGAAGGAAAGAAAGGAAGGACAGAGGAAGGGAAGGAGGAAATAAGGAAGTGAGGAAAGAAAGAGAGAAGGAGTGAGGGAGGAAGGAAAGGAAGGAGGGAGGGAAGGAGGAAATAAGGAAGTGAGGAAAGAAAGAGAGAAGGAGTGAGGGAGGAAGGGAAGGACAGAAGGAAGGAAGGAAGGAACAGTCAAAACAGACGGAGTCAATTTGACCCAGGAGGACGACAGGAAGCTTAAAACAAGTGTGCTCATTTGCTTATTACAAAGTTTCAGACATAGTTTTTTTTTTAAATCAGTATATTCTTGCTCCAGTGTAACAGGGACACATATCAATTATTTCCTTCTTGACACACACATACACACACACACACACACACACACACACACACACACACACACACACACACACACACACACACACACACATATACACACACACACACACACACACACACACACACACACACACTCTGGCTTCATTCCTCTTTGTTTACAGGACTTCACTTGTTGAATGTCTTTTTTTTTTAAATCATTTATTTGTCTGTGAGCCACATGTCCTCTCCAAAATTAAGTCGTGAATACTTGGCAAATTAAATAATTAGCTCGCAGGAGCCCAGGTATGTTTCCTTTCATTGCCCTCCAGTCACAGAGAAGCTTGTCAACACACACACACACACACACACACACACTCTCTACGCTGACAGGTGGTTTGTCTGTAACTAGTGAACAGGTGTCGCTTTGTGACTCCGCCAAGAGACAGCAAGCTGACAAAAAAAACAAAAACCCCCCCTCCCAACAACAAACGACCAGCAGCTCCCCTGTCCTGCTAATTACTACCAGCTCTTTGTTGATCGTCGTATCGTCTGAAGTTGAGTTAAAACGCCCGGCTGCTGAGCTCAGGCTTTGCAGTGTAAATGCAGATATTTCTCATTCTCATTCTCCCCTCTCTGAGACTTCTTCTCTTGTCTCTGCGCTGTCGTTCAGAGCAGGCAGCTTTAACCTTAACCTTTTAAGGATGGGAGGAAAGAAGGACAGAAGAAAGGAGGGAAGGAAGGAAGGAAGGAAGGAAGGAAAGAAAGACAAAAGGAAGGGAGGAAGAAGGGAAGGAAGGGAGTGAGGAAAGAAGGAAGGAAGGAGGGAGGAAAGGAGGACAGAAGTAAGAAGGGAAGGAAAGAAGGACAAGGAAGGGAGGAAGGAAAGATGGAAGGAAGGGAGGGAGGAAAGAAGGACAGAAGAAAGGAGGGAAGGACAAAAGGAAGGGAGGAAGGAAAGAAGGGAGGAAGGAAAGAAGGACAGGAGGAAGGGAGCAAGGAAAGAAGGAAGAAAGGAGGGAAGGGAGGAAAGAAAGAAGGAAGGGAGAAAAGGAAGGGGGAGGGAGGGAGGGAAGAAGGAGAGAAGGGAGGAAGGACAAAAGGAAGGGAGGAAAGGAAGGAGGGAGAGGGAAGGGAGGAAGGAAAGAAGGACAGAAGGAAGGGAGGGAGGAAAGAAGGACAGAAAGAAGGAAGGAAGGAAGGAAAGAAGGAACAGTCAAAACAGACAGGGTCCCTTTGACCCGGGAGGACGACAGGAAGGTTAAACTTAAAAAAGCTCAACAGCGGCTAACGTTGAACCCTGCAGACAGACATCACATAATCAGCGAGACTTCAGAGGAGGAAGGATGGAAGGAAAGAAGGAAGGGAGGAAGGAAGGAAGGAAGGAAGGAAAGAAGGAAGGGAGGAAGAAAGGAAGGAAGGAACAGTCAAAACAGACAGGGTCGATTTGACCCGGGAGGACGAAAGCTCGACAGCAGCAGAGTGGGACCAACAGGCCCGGCGGCTAACATTGAACTCTGCAGACAGACATCACATAATCAGCGAGACTTCAGAGGAGCCGCTGACGGTGGGAAACGCTGTCGGGGACGACCCACGAGACATGTTTATGGACTCAGTGACGCTCGGTGACGTCACGCTTTCATCATCACTTGGAAGAAGAAAGGAGGGAAGGAAGGAAGGAAGGAAAGAAGTAAGGGAAGGGAGGAAGGACAGAAGGAAGGAAGGGAGGGAGAAAAGAAGGAAGGAGGGAATGGAGGAAGGAAGGAGGGAAGGGAGGAAGGAAGGAAGGAAGGAGGGAAGGGAGGAAGGAAAGAAGGACAGAAGGACAGAAGGAAGGAAGGAGAGAAGGAAGGAGGGGAGGGAGGAAGGAAGGGAGGGAGGGAGGAAGGAAGGAAGGAAGGAAAGAAGGAACAGTCAAACCAGACAGGGTTGATTTGAACTGGTTAACTTTGAACCCTGAAGACAGACATCCCATAGTCAGCGAGACTTCAAAGGAGCCGCTGACGGTGGGAAACGCTGTCGGGGACGACCCACGAGACATGTTTATGGACTCAGTGACGCTCGGTGACGTCACGCTTTCATCATCACCATCGCTTGGCAGTAATTTGTTTGTTTGTGTGGATGAAAACGGCCTCTTCACACTCCAGGTCATCTCTTCATTCCTGTACGAAGCAGGAGTATAAACACTGTAAATCATATATGAACGAGGAGGGGGGGGGTTGATTAACACGAGGGGAACTTGGCTGACCTCTGTAGCAAATGTCTAAGCCAAGCCGCCACAGAAGAAGCCTGACGAACCAGCTTAAAATATTAAGTGGCAGAAGAATATGTACACATGGACTGAGTGCGCCGGAGAAATCTGAGTACCGCGATTGAGCTCCGAGAGCAAAATAATATACAAGGATCTGAGGCACAGCTCATTAATTCTGACCCATACATGCAGAACGAGCCGCACGCTGAAACCAACTCATTTGTCCACTTCAGGGTAAAGTATGAAAGTGGGAAACCTGCACACTGTCCAACGTGTGAGGAGCTTTAGTGTGCAGGTATTCTCAGGACAGTGAGGATTAAGGCAACTAAAGGACTTCAGTGAGTGTTCAAGAGCTTCTTGAGACTCACTGTGTTTTTAACAGTGTTGCCATAGTTACCTTGAAAAACTAATCTGATTAATAATGACTACTGATTTACTCATTTTGGAAAGTCACTTAGTTAGATTACAAGTTACTTTATTAGTTACTCCATCTCCAGGTAAGAAGAAAAAGATGTGCTGTGAGGCGGCTCGGCATTGATAGTAGTGGGCGAGTCGTCCTCCCGGGTCAAATTGACCCCATCTCTCTTTTGACTGTTCCTTCCTTCCTTCCTCCCTCTCTCTTTAATTTTTCCTTCATTCTTCCCCTCCTTCTGTACTTCTTTCCCCACTTCCTTCCATCCTTCCTTGCGTCTTTCCTTCCTTCCTCCCTCCCTCCTTACTCCTTTCCTTCCTTCCTTTCTTTTTTCCTTCCTTCCTCCCTCCCTCCTTTCCTGCCTCCTTCTCTCCTTACTCTTTTCCTTCCTTCCTTCCTCCCTCCCTCCTTTCCTTCCTTCCTTACTACTTTCCTTCCTTCCTTCCTGACGTCACTCTCCGAGCCGCAAGAAGAAATCAAATAATATCTGTTTCCTAAGGACAATGACAAAAAATAGTAACGCACAGTGACTTGGATTTAAGAAACTTTAATCTGACTACTGGTTTGGAAATAGTAACGCGTTAGATTAGTAGTTACTGAAAAAAGACGTCATATTACCGGCATCACTGTGTTTTTAAGCAGGTATAATGGATAATAATAAATGCTTAGTAATGCTATATAAGGAGACTTAACATACAGTGTTATCTACAGTATGTTTGTAAAGCTGTTGAAACACAATTTTTTGTTCTGATAATTATTACTTCAAATCATAGACTGTATAAAAGAAATTCCTGTTGGCAAAAATCTTCAAAGCACTGTTCGAGACCACCAACTGAACAATTTTTACCATCACACACAGGTATTTTAACTGATTTTTAAAGTAACATTTGGCATATTTTGACGTTTTTACCATATTTTAGTGTCTTAACCGAAACCAACCCAAGCTTTCATTACCCATAAGCCTAAACCTAACAAACAGCATTGTTGTGTCTGAACATCGGCATTAAATCACACAAAAAGGTTAAAAATGTTGCATTAAATTGGCGTTAACACTTGCATGTAAAATATATTTCTTTATTTAGTTAGTATTGCAAATGTTACTTTTATTGCCTATTTTCTAGAGATGGATAGAGATCTCGTTGGTTCTTGTAATAATGACAAATAAAATACTTTTGAAAGTGTAAAGTTATTTGAACCCAGATTGTGAGTCCAGGCTGCTAAAAGTATAATGGTGTAAGTTTGATTTCACCCCAACACACAGTCTCCAGAGAGCGTCCACTTATTAAAAATACATCAGCATCTCTGAATATAATAGTGCTAATGTGGATCAAAGTGCCAGAGCGTCATACATACAGTACAAAACACCACAAAGACTATTTATAATCATCACGGACACCACGAGAGTATTGTAATTATGTTGATAATTGAAGCCTTGGCCTGGTCGGATGTTCCCAAACTGTGCCCTCGACCCTCAGATTGATCACCGTCTCCGGGCTCAGACGGTTCAGGGCCGCGGCAGAACTTTGCTGTCTGCTGTTTGCTTAGACTAAAAAAGCTGCTAAAAGCTGGGATCAATCGGGCGGGAGAATCAATCAGGATCATCCGTGTTTATAAGACTCAGGAGGATTACCTCACTGTTACTGGAATGGCCTCACAGGAATGACTGGCCATTAGAACAGTCGGACTAAACATTGCCCCGCTGTTTACATAAAAGGTAATGTGGGCCCGGCTTCGGCTCTGTGTGCCAGAGACAATTAGGCCCCTATACAGGCCCGTAATCCACCGCCCGGGTGCGAGGTAATCAAATTCAAACATAGCTGGGCCCCTTGAAAACAATGAGGGACGGGATTACAGTACAATGAATGCATGTCAAGATAGAAAATTAATAAGCTTAACTCCCCCGAAACATGTGCTGCAGTGACCATGTTTCAAAACATACGGCTTCACATGGCCTATATTTCAGTGTTTGGATTTAAATGTGAGGATTCGAAAGTATTTTGTGGGTAAGAAGTGTTTTCAAAAAGGTCTTTATTTGTATTTTTAGATGGTAAGGCATCTGTAATGGGCAATATAATGTAACTGTATATATATATATAGAGTGTATATATTAACAGTATTTAGAAAGCTGACATTTCTAAAACAGGAAAGGAGGGAGGAAAGGAAGGAAGGATGGACGGAGGAAAGAAGGGAGGGAGGAAGGGAGGAAAGGAAGGAAGGATGGACGGAGGAAAGAAGGGAGGGAGGGAGGGAGAAAGGAAAAGAGGAAGGAAGGAAAGAAGGAGGGAGGAAGGACAGAAGGAAGGAAGGGAGGGAGGAAAGAAGGACAGAAGGAAGGAAGGGAGGGAGGAAAGAAGGACAGAAGGAAGGAAGGGAGGGAGGAAAGAAGGAGGGAAGGGAGGAAGGACAGAAGGAAGGAAGGGAGGAAAGAAGGACAGAAGGAAGGAAGGGAGGAAAGAAGGACGGAAGGAAGGAAGGGAGGAAAGAAGGACAGAAGGAAGGAAGGAAGGGAGGGAGGGAGGACAGAAGGAAGGAAGATAGGAAGGGAGGAAGGAAGGAAGAAAGAAAGGAGGGAAGGGAGGAAAGAAGGACAGAGGGAAGGAAGATAGGAAGGAAGGGAGGAAGGAAAGAAGGAAGGAGGGAAGGGAGGAAAGAAGGACAAAAGGAAGGAAATAAGGAAGGGAGGGAGGGAGGAAAGAAGGACAGAAGGAAGGAAGATAGGGGTGAGAAGTGTTTTCAAAATGTTCTTTATTTGTATTTTTAGATATTTAAAATAATGGAAAGGCAATATAATGTAACTGTATATATATAATGCTAATGTTTATTGTGTGTCTTTAGAGAGCTGACGTTTCTAAAACAGCTAATAAAAGCCCCACATCTCATTAGGATCTCATCATCACTCAATCATTAACCTCTAATGTGTGAATCTGGTGAGTTGTTATAGTTTAAAACACTCAGCAGCCGTCAGCGGAGGAGAAGAATCGCTCATGGAAAGAAAAAGATGAAGTTGTTATTACTCTGAGGAATTAAAAGATTGTCTTTTAGTTACGAGGAAATCAATAAAACTTAACCCTCCTGTTGTCCCCGAGTCAAGGCAGGAAGGAAGGAAGGAAGAAAAGGAGGGAAGGATGGAAGGAAAGAAGGAAGGAAGGAAAGAAGGGAGGAAGGAAGGAAGGAAGGAAGGAAGGAAAGGAGGGAAAGGAGGGAGGAAGGAAGGAAGGAAAGGAGGGAGGGAGGAAGGAAGAATGGAAGGAAAGAGAGAAGGAGGAAGGATGGAAGGGAGGAAGGATGGACAGCAAAGAAGGGAGGAAAGAAAGGAGGGAGGGAAGAAGGAGGGAGGAATGAAGGAAAGGAGGGCGGAAGGAAGGATGGAAGGAAAGAGAGCAGGAGGAAGGAAAGGAGGGAGAAAGGAAGGATGGAAGGAAAGGGGGAAGGAAAGAAGGAGGGAGGAAGGAAGGATGGAAGGAAAGAAGGACAGAGGAAAGAAGGGAGGAGGTAGGGAGGAAGGAAGGAAGGAAGAAGGGAGGAAGGAAGGAAAGACAGAGGGAAGGAAGGAAGGAAAGAAGGAACAGTCAAAACAGACAGGGTCAATTTGACCCGGGAGGACGACAGGAGGGTTTAAGTTAAACTATCAAAAGACATTTAAAACTTGGGGAGACTTGTGATGGACGATGTGAAATCAGTGAGTTTTGTAAGTTACTATAATTTAAAACACTTAACACATAATCCGTGGAGGTGAATGTTAGTTCATGGTAGTAAAAAGTTTAAGTTATTATCACTCTGAGGAATTAACGATTATCTTCTGTTTTACACATAAATGACCAAAAAACTTATGTTAAACTATCAAAAGGCATTTTAAAACTTAATGAACCAAGGGCTGGCAGACTTTACTGTTCGATTAAAACTCATTCAGTTGATAGATCCAGTTGTACAGTATGGAAACCCTTTTCTGTCAAGTAAAGAAAAAAGAAAAAGAAAAAGAAAATTTGACTTAAGTAGTGAATTATTTTATCTTTTATCCTTCTTAATAGAATATAATAGGATATAATAGGATACCTTTACTGTCATTACATGTTAACATATAATGAAACTCACTGTCTCTCTTAAAAAAACCTCTATTCATCCGTCTCTTTACTCACTTACACACACGTTAGAAGAAACTAATGTGTAGTTAGGGCTGGGCAATATATTGATATATATCGATATCGTGATATGAGACTAGATATCGTCTTAGATTTCGGCTATCGTAATATCGTGATATGTCATCAGAGTTGTCTCTTCCTGCTTTTAAATGTTGCATTACTGTAAAAACGTGTATTTTTCTGAACTTACCAGACTGTTCTGTTATTTACTTTTTACTCACTTTGTCATTATAAGCACATTACCGATGATTATTTATCAAACATTTCATCATGGAAATATTTAGTGAAAGCATCAAGAGTCATCTCTACATTATCGTTGCAATATCGATATCGAGGTATTTGGTCAGATATATCGTGATACTTGATTTTGTCCATATCGCCCAGCCCTATGTGTAGTGCTTACTTTTCTGAAAGGCCGCTGAGAGACTTAGTCGGCTCTTATCTCTCTCTTGTGACACGTCCACAAAATCATACTGAAGTCCAGATGACGTTTTTACTGCAGTTTATTTGAATGAAAAAATCAAAAAGGACAAACTGACAATCAGCTGTTCCACAAACGTATAAAAACCCTGATGTGATCCGACTCTATAAAGAATAAAGTGATGAAAGACGATGGAGATGATGATGGCCATGGTGACGGTCAACAGAAAATATCGGAGCTCTACTTAACTCCCTTTGTCCCAAACTCCCGCCGCCACCCAAGTGAACTGGTAAAATAAGGGGAAACCACACCCATGTGTCAATCAATACATGTGACGCAATACCTGGCTACAGCTGAAGCAAATATAAACATAAACTAAACATATTTTGGCTCCTACATAATGAATAAGTAAATAGCTTAAGGATCAAGTTTTCAATGTAAAAGAACACAAATATTTCTCAATTTACGTATTATTCCTTTACTCCTGACATTAAAAGTCAAATTCAGGGTGTTCAACAAGGTTTTACTGGCAGTGCTCAGTTTAATGTGTCACACTCAAAACCTGTAGTTATAGGAAAGTGGTGAGATGGTGAGAATAAATGTTTAAAAGTGGGATAATGACACGTTTTCAGACATCATGTTTCCTCCTCAGATTCATTCTTTAGATGAAATATGTCAATAGCTGTGTGAAAAATGATTAAAAAAAAGAGCTTTAGAGAGAAAGACAAACCCATTCCCAGCTCCACACATCGGCCAAATTACTGTGTAAACTGGGCATTAAAAAAAAAAAGTTACAAAAGTCCCCCCAGTTGAGGAAGGGGGGGAGGAGGGGAGGGGAAAGGGGGGTTCAAATGCTGTTCAACCATCCCATGAGTTATGGTTTCTATGTACAGCAGTGTTTATATTGTCAGAATGACATAATATGTTTATGTGTTTGTTTGCTTGTTTTCATTCTTGAGCAGTTTGCCTCATTCATCTTGCTCAAAGGCTCAAAGGAGAGGATTGGACTTTGGAAAGCTGCCAAACGAAGAAGAAAAAAAAAAGAAACTCAAAAAGTTCTCTAGTTCATTTTTCCCTCCGCTGCTCGGGGAAACTTGAAACTTACCAACAAGAGTATAAAATAAAGTTTCTGTTGGATATCTGGGATGATATTTTACTCCATCCACCTGCTGGAGGAGGAGGAGATTTGTAGCTGAATACCTTTTTATTTAATTTATTTAGTATCCCTTATTATTCATATTCTGACTTATAATTAGTCTCTACATTAAGTCACATTCATAAAATCCCCCATCAGTCGTTAATAAATGTTTAATTAACCCTCATGTCGTCCTCCCGGGTCAAATTGACCCCGTCTTCTTTCCTTCCTCCCTTCCTTCCTTTCGTCTGTACTTCCTCCACCCGTTGCTTCCCTCCTTCCCTCCTTCTTTCCCTCCTTCCTCAGTCTCTCCTCTCTTTCTTTCCTCTGTCCTTCCTTCCTTCTTTCCTTTCCTCCCTCCCTCCCTCCCTCCCTCCCTCCCTTGACTCGAGGACAACAGGAGGGTTAATCCTTAATGAAGAGTGTATTCTGTTTATTTATGGAGGAAAAATGCCTTTAAAATCACTATTTTATGCTCCAGGAGAACATTTTATAGACTATGATGATGTTTGAATGGTGTTTTTTTTTAAATTTTGTAATACATACAGGTCAAATGTGGATATCAGCTGCACAAAAATGAACTAAAATGGTGTTTTATTTCCATTTATTGTATATTCAGGGTCACATTAGGGAAAGTCCACTTAGAAGAAATGTGTATTGGGTGTTTTTACAGCTCTCAAATGTAAAAAATAGGTCAAATTGAACCGTGAACAGTATATAAGGGTTGAACACCTTCTAGTTTGTGTTAATATGAAACTACTGAATAACATGAACCAGGAGAAAAGATCTGCCTTTACATGACATCTTTATGTTACTATTTAGTGATATAGGTGAACTTCTAATTATAGTGCCTTCACTGTCTTGCTCAAGGACACTTTGGCAGGTCACATGACTGTCACTGCAAAACAACTGCCATCCTAACAGTTATTTAGAGGATTTTAGGGTCTATGTTAACTCACCAGGAAGCCTGAGGTGCAGTTTTATGACAGAAATGATAAGAAAAAAGAGAATAACTGTGTGAATGATATAATCCTTCTTAGATTTTCGCATTAATCCGCAATCTGATCATTATCTACCCTCCCTGCTGTTGTGCACAGCTCAGAATACATTAGGCAGCTTGACAGACGTTTCTCCTATAAGCACGCGGACGTATCAGATGATAAGGTGGACTAAAGCCTATAAATACGGCTGTCTGAGTGTCCGGTGAGCTTAAACTCCGCTGCGCCACCTGAGGATCTCTGCTGGCTGAGCCCCCCCCCCCCCCCCCCATCGCCCTCCCTCCATTCATTTATTGAACTGTTCTTATACAGAAATCAGCATTATCAGAAGAGTCACTTTCACTACTATCCCCTGCATGATTTAATGGCATCCTCGATGTGTTAATACGATGTTTTTCTGTGCGTAAAATGCCACGCTTAGTGCGTCCTGGCGCGGACGATTCCTTGGAAAATGTGCGGTGTCAGTCGTGTTTCCTTCACGCCCCGCTGCTGTGGATCGGTGCTGAGCAGGAGTGGCATCTCAGCGACAAAATCTGGATGAAAGAGCGTCCTTTAGAGCTCAGGCATGCATCGAGTAGTGAGATCATTGGCGTTATAAATATCCCCGTGCCAGCAGAACAGCTCCAGCTACTGCAGCCGGGGTAATGTCCAGGAGCGCTGCGTGCAGGGACTCCACACGTGTGTACGCACGGTTTCTGGTGCCCAAACCTCAGGAGCGACACCAAAATGCTAGAAGTGGCCTAGCGAGTGTCTCCTTTGTGGAAGAATGAATGTTCCTCTTTACCTTCTTCTGACCTTTGCTCACTTGATTCTCGCCGCCGCCGCCGCCGCCGCAGCCGGAGCACAGCACGTCTCTTTGGAGCGCCAACTTCTAGAGGAGGGGATCAGTTCGGGACGCAGGACTTGCAGGCTCTACTGTAGGGTTGGCATCGGTTTCCATCTCCAGATTCATCCCGATGGCAGAGTCAACGGCAGCCATGAACCCAACCAGCTGAGTAAGTCATTCACTCACGGTTTCACGGTATAATGGAGCAGCATGACTACTAAATAAATTACAAACATCGTTACGCGCGGAATGGATCCGGTGCGTCCCGCTGAGAATGCGCACTCTGGATTTATCCAATTTGATTCCCTTCTGTTTGCATCTCGCATCTATTTAAAAATGACATCCCAGGAAGTAATAACAATAATCATTTACACAGGAAGAGTGTAAGGAGCGCGCACCTAAACTTAGGCTGGCTGACCCTGTGAAATATCTGAGCAGCGGCCATCTGGTTGACGAGGCTTGTTTGTGTCGCTCAGAGATGTTGGCAGGTACACTATTTGTGGAAGTAACAGGTGCAGCAGTCAGACACCAGGATGTGTTGGATTGCCAATCAGCACGATTGTCATCACAACAACTCTACTCCAAACACTGCAAAAAATATCTACCTCTTAAAACAACTTCCACTACTACAGAGAGGAGTCATTACTGTCTGTTAGTGGATCTAATAATTGGCCTTAAAACTAAAAAGAAAAAAAATGCCTTAAAACTCTTAAAATTCGTTTTTTCTTATATGAATCTAGTCTAAATTGATTTAAGCCTCCTGTTGTCCTCTAGTCAAGGAAGGGAGGGATGAAGGAGGAAGGAAAGGAGAGAGGGAGGAAGGAAGGAAGGAAGGAAAGAATGGAGGAAGAAGTAAGGAAAGGAGGGAGGGAGGAAGGAAGGAATGGAGGAAGAAGTAAGGAAAGGAGGGAGAAAGGAAGGAAGGAAGGAAGGAGAGAAGGAAGGAAGGGAGGAAAGGAAAGGGAGGAAGGAAAGGAGGGCAGGAGGGAGAAAGGAAAAGAGGAAGGAAAGACAGAGGAAAGAAAGAGAGAAGGAGGTAGGGAGGAAGGACAGACAGAAGGAAGGAAGGAAGGAAAGAAGGAACAGTAGAAACAGACGGGGTCAATTTGACCCGGGAGGACGACAGGAGGGTTAATAAATATATGACAGCAGGAATGATCTTATTTTGCAGTGCAGATGGTTGACATCAGTACTATTGACTCCTCCAGGATCATGTAAGCATGAACACACAGCCAAATACTTTTAAAGTCTGATAACAATGTTGATATTTGACTGTTTAAAAAAAAAAAAGATGATATTCATTTTTTTAAACTTTAAAGTCAGTTGTTAAAAATGTGACCGACTTATTAAGTAAACATTTTGCAGCTGAAAAATAAACATGTCAGCTCTCTCTGATGGACAAACTAGGAGACACATGTTTCTAAATGACCTCAAATATAACTTAACAGCTGATAATAAAATGTATAATTGGATAAAGACAAATGTAATGGCTTCAGTTTATCAGCTGATTTATTTGTCTAGCTCTAGTAGAAAGTTGGGGAGTCTTCTTCTTAACAAGAGATTAAAATGGGGCAAGATCATTTCTACTAATACTCAGTAGAATCAGTTCTGAGGTTTTTTATACAAGTGGCAATGTCTTAAATTACTCAGATGACTAATATCAAGATTTGACATGATGTTACAACAGGAAATGATTTTTCTCAGTTTGAAAATGTCTTATTAAGAAAGTAACACAACTTTAGTGCTTCAAATACTGAACAAGAAGAGATTGGAAAATTAGGGGGAAATCATTTTATACTTCATTTCATCAAATCCAAATCCATCAGATCATCAGAGGTTTTTATGACTAACATAACTTGTCAGCTCTCTCTGACGGACAAACTTGGAGACACACGTTTCTAAATGACCTCAAATATATCAAATATTTCTGTGTTGCAGTTTTTCATAATTTATCTTAACAGCTGATAATAAAATGTATCTGTGATTGGATATATACCAATGTAATGGCTTCAGTTAATCAGCTGATTTATTTGTCTAGCTCTAGTAGAAAGTTCTTCTTCTTAACAAGAGATTAAAAATGGGTTCAAGATCATTTCTACTAATACATCACTTCTGTCTTAACCCCTAAACAGGCAGGAATGGAAATTAAGAATAAAATCCAAGTTATCTCATGTACACCAAAGTTAAACATTTAAATAAACACATTTTTTAACTATTGATAATAGTTATGGGAATTTTGGGTTTTTAATTAGTTGCATCTCCTCCAAGATACATTGTCCCTATTAATTAAGGTATAAAAAATGCTCATAATGGTAAAAACTATTAAATGTTTTATTTGATAAAGAGAAGTGATACATTCTTGATGTCCCTGCTGATTAATATAACTCATACTAGTTTATAAAGTATAGATCCACCACAAGCTTCAGCTCTACCAGTCTAGTTCAATCATTGTCCTAACAGGGTGTTAAAGAGTCTGTATCTCCTGGTGTACGTTGCCTGGTTACGGGTTAAGGGTTATAAGAAAGTAACAAAACTTTAGTGCTTCAAATACTGAACAAGATTGGAAGAGATTGGAAAATTAGGGCAACATCATTTCTGCTTCATTTCATCAAATCCAAATATAACAGATTCGAGGTTTTTATGACTAATATTAAGATTTTATTTGATGTCTTTACTTCCCGGGTCAAATTGACCCCGTCTGTTTTGATTGTTCCTTCTTTCCTCCCTTCCTCCCTTCCTTCTTTCCTTCCTCCCTTTTTTCCTCTGTCTTTCTTTCCTTCCTTCCTCCCTCCCTTCCATCCTCCCTCCTTACTTTGATAAGATAAGTAACAAAACTTTAGTGCTTCAAGTTATTCAGCACAACAACACAAGAAAGCAAGCTAAAGTCCAATATCTGGAGTTTTGACTTCCACATCTTTTTCTATATTTTAAATACCAAAGTGACATCATTACCATCCTGCATTCAGAGGTGGCAATGTCTTAAATTAATATGTTACAACTGGAAATGATTTTTCTCAGTTTGAAAATGTCTTAATAAGAAAGTAACAAAACTTTAGTGCTTCAAATACTGAACAAGAAGAGGTTGGAAAATGAAGGCAAAATCAATTCCAATACATCAGATTTGATGTTTTTATGACTAACATTAAGATTTTACTTGATGTCTTTACTTAAAAATTAGAACGTGCTTCAAATACTGAGATTTTATGAAGTTATTCAGCACAACAACACAAGAAAGCAAGCTAAAGTCTAATATCTGGAGTTTTGGCTTCAACTTTTTCTCTATTTCAAATACTAACATGACATCATTACCATCCTGCATTCAGACGTTTCTTATGTGTCATCTATCCCAGAAGACTAAAAGTCATAAATCAAATTTTTACTGGTTTTTGCTGCACTATCAGATCCCTCATCGCTCATCTGCTGACGAAAGCTCACCGTGAAAGTGCACTTGTGCCTCCATTTCATGCTCGCCTTCAGAAGAGTTGTCAGGTTACATGGATTTCAAGGCGACAGCCATGTGGCTTCGGCTCCTGCATGACAGCGCCGGAGACGACCGGAGACGACCAGACCGACAGACTGGATGTCTTAGATTTTGTAATATGAAGATTCTTTTACCATCCGAGTGCTTTAGATACAAGTTAGATGTCAAATAACTGCTATAGGAAGAAGATCTCAGGTCGTAAAAACACTTTTCAACAACTGGTGCACATGAGTAGTCGCATTGATTTGCCGGGTTTAAGAATATTGTGTGAATATCAGTATTTTATGAATGGTGAGTGATATCTGATCAGAGCTTCATAAATACAGCCAGTTAAACTTGAAATGTTCTCTTATTGCAGTTTTGGGATTATTGAACATATGAAAGTATTGTAAGCAGGAAACTTGAGCCGCCATAAATGTCTGGATGGATGGATGGAGCTTTACTTCCTGTATACATTTCCTCTGTTTATTTTATTGCTCAATACTGGGTTTATTATATTTAATTATTTGTTTAACGGGCCTAACTATGCTTGAGTTTCTTCCTTTCTCATTTCCTTCCTTCCTTCCTTTCTCATTTCCTTCCTCCCTTCCTTTCTCATTTCCTTCCTTCCTTCCTTTCTCATTTCCTTCCTTCCTTCCTTTCTCATTTCCTTCCTTCCTTCCTTTCTCATTTCATTCCTCCCTTCCTTTCTCATTTCCTTCCTCCCTTCCTTTCTCATTTCCTTCCTTCCTTCCTTTCTCATTTCCTTCCTTCCTTCCTTTCTCATTTCATTCCTCCCTTCCTTTCTCATTTCCTTCCTTCCTTCCTTTCTCATTTCATTCCTCCCTTCCTTTCTCATTTCATTCCTCCCTTCCTTTCTCATTTCCTTCCTTCCTTCCTTCCTTTCTCATTTCCTTCCTCCCTTCCTTCTCTCCTTCCAGTTAAACTTGAAATGTTCTCTTATTGCAGTTTTGGGATTATTGAACATATGAAAGTATTGTAAGCAGGAAACATGAGCGGCCATAAATGTCTGGATGGATGGATGGAGCTTTACTTCCTGTATACATTTCCTCTGTTTATTTTATTGCTCAATACTGGGTTTATTATATTTAATTATTTGTTTAACGGGCCGAGCTTATGCTTGAGTTTCTGAAATGAACCCACAGTGGTTTTATGGATACTTTTATATTTGAGTTTAGGGTTAAATTTAATTTTAAGGTTAATTCCACATATATAACATTTTAGAGTTATGCACACATGCATCTTAGGAAAAAGCATGTTTTAGTAGACAGGAAATACAACCAGGACCACTTCAAAGTAAGAGACACAATGTTTAACCCTCCTGTTGTCCTCATGTCAAGGAAGGAAAGGAGGAAGGAAGGAAGGAAGGAAGGAAAGAAGGAAGGAAGGAAAGGAAAGGAATAGGGAGGGGGGAAGGAAGGAAGGAAGGAAATGAGGAAGGAAGGAAGGAAGGAAGGAAAGAAAGATGGAGGAAGGAAGGGAGGAAGGAAGGAAGGAAGGAAGGAAGGAAATGAGTAAGTAAGTCCCTCTTTTCCTCCCTCCCTCCCTTCTTACTCATTCCCTTCCTTCCTTCCTTCCTCCTCCCCTTCCTCCCTTCCTTCTCTCCTTAATTCCTTCCTCTTTTCGTCCTTCCTTCCTTCCTTCCTTGTTTCCTTCCTTCCTCCCTCATTCTTTAATTTTTCCTTCGTTCTTCCCTTCCTCTCCTCTTTCTTTGCTCCCTCCTCCATCCTTCCTTGCTTCCTTCCTTACTCCTTTCCTTCCTTCCTTCCTCCTTCCTTCCCTTCCCTTCCTCCCTTCCTTCTCTCCTTTCCTCCCTTCCTCTTTTCATCCTTCCTTTCCCTCTGGATTGCAGCTGCTTTACCTTGGTAGAAGATCGGCAGCATAATTACACTCAGCTTCATTTTAGCGTGACAGTGATACGAGTGATTAAAAACTGTGAT
Source organism: Scomber japonicus (assembly GCF_027409825.1). Taxonomy (NCBI): domain Eukaryota; kingdom Metazoa; phylum Chordata; class Actinopteri; order Scombriformes; family Scombridae; genus Scomber; species Scomber japonicus. The sequence continues at coordinate 7,594,349 of NC_070586.1, forward strand.
CAAATAGAAAGTCGACACAGTAGGAAGCCGCCACGCTGAGATTCTTAACAGCAGATGGTGAAGCTATACGACTTATCATTTCAGCCAAGAAGCTACAAAAAGAAATGCAGAAGCAGAGTTATTATTAGTTCTGTGTGTAATTATTTATTTTTGGGTCTTTCCTTAATTTGATCAACATCTCTAATTGTTGAAATTCCCTCTGGTTGCCAGTAGAGGTTGATTTTATTTGCTCATTGATTAACCTTTGTGTCGTCCTCCCGGGACAAATTGACCCCTTCTGTTTTGACTATTCCTTCTTTCCTCCCTTCCTTCATTCCTTCCTTCCTTCCTTCCTTCCTTCCTTCCTTCCATCTGTCCTTCCTTCCTCCCTCACTCCTTCTCTCTTTCTTTCCTTCCTCCCTTCCTTCCTTTCTTCCTTCCATCTGTCCTTCCTTCCTCCCTCACTCCTTCTCTTTTTCTTTCCTCACTTCCTTCTTTCCTCCCTCCCTGCTTCTCTCTTTCTTTCCTTCCTTCTTTCCTCCCTCCCTCCTTCTCTCTTTCTTTCCTTCCTCCCTTCCTTCCTTTCTTCCTTCTCTCTTTCTTTCCTTCCTCCCTTCCTTCCTTTCTTCCTTCCATCTGTCCTTCCTTCCTTCCTCACTCCTTCTCTCTTTCTTTCTTTCCTTCTTTCCTCCCTCCCTCCTTCTCTCTTTCTTTCCTTCCTCCCTTCCTTCCTTCCTTCCTTCCTTCCTTCCTTCCTTCCATCTGTCCTTCCTCCCTCCCTCACTCATTCTCTCTTTCCTTCCTCCCTGCCTTCCATCTGTCCTTCCTTCCTCCTTCCTTTCTTCCTCTTTTCCTTTCTCCCTCCCTCCTTCCTTCATTTCCTTTCCCCCTCCTTCTTTCCTTTCATTTCCTTCCTCCCTCTTTCCTGCCTTTCCTCCCTTCCTTCCATCTGTCTTTCCTTCCTCCCTCACTCCTTCTCTCTTTCTTTCCTCACTTCCTTCCTTCCTCCCTTCCTCTTTTCCTTTCTCCCTCCCTCCTTCCTTCCTTTCCTTCCTTCCTTCCTCCCTCCCTCCCTCCCTTCCTTGCTTGCTTGACTCGAGGACAACAGGAGGGTTAATTCAATTGCTTATCTAAAAAAGGAAACATATTAATAAATATAAAACAGTGTAAAAAGTTGCAGCTGAGTTGGATAACAGAGGTGACGTGACAGCAGACAGCAGGTCACGTCACCTCTGGAGGAGCGACGACGAGCTACAGAAAAATGACAGTGGGAGTAAAAATACATGCTGTCAGCCATCAATCAACAGAGCGTGTTGTTTGTCCTCCCAGGTGTCCTGGAGCTCTTTGCGGTTTCTCAGGGGGTCATCGGCATCAAAGGGGTCTACAGTAACAGATTCCTGGCCATGAATAAAAGAGGACGGCTACACGCCACCGTAAGTATCCCACATGCGCATGCTTCTCCTGCAGCTCCACAAACTGCTTCTGTATGTCCACATGCACTCTTAAATTCACTCTGAACACACATCCATACAGCAAACTGTGCAGCGCTGCTTCATGTGATCTTGAGTGGACTCCCTTTTGCATGTGACGAGTGTTAATCTGTGTGTGTTTCTTAAAGTGTTAAATTAGCTCTGATGGGTTTGGGTTTATAAATAACAACCCTCGGCACCTTGCCAATGTTTACACTGTCATAGTGAAATTGATGTTGATGCTTGTCTCTAATTGGATGTCAATGCACAGGTTTCATCAAATTAGTTATTTGTGATAAAGTTGCATTCATTATGATTTTTTTGGGGGGCTATTTGAGCACTGATGGTCACATATTCTGACATATTTTCACTTTATGAACTTGGCTAACGGGAGCAACAACCACCTTTATCATCCCACTTAAGTCCAATATTCACTTTCCTTTTAGCTCTGGTTTGGTCTCCACCAACTCTTGAGAAAAACACCGGGTTCTTGAGCTGCTAGTTGCAATGTAGTCTGCTAGTCTAGGTAGTGTACAGTGGGTTTATCAGTGCTTGTTTGTAGCTGCTGGAAATGAGGTTGATGAACTATGAAGTCACTTTTCTGTTAAATAAATCAACATTATGAAGAAGAGGCTAACGGTGCTGAGTTGGGTGATAATTTCCTGTAGGTTTGTTTTGTAGTGTTGTTTGATGTATTGAAGGTGTTCATGGATGGTTTGTCAGTTCACTTTATACATGACTGCACACTTGCTCTGTTCAGGAGTGAGTGTCTTGTTTCATCTTCTAGCTTTTCTGAGCTTTCAACTTCTTTTCATGGTTAGATTATTGGATTAGCAATCATTTACTTGTTCTGAGCAGACTTCCAAACAGGGTTCATACCAACTGCCTGAATCAAATTGGTCCAAAATCTGTGAATATGCTTCTCATTTAGTCCTGATATGATTCTCTTCTGCTCTTCTGCTGCAGCCCAACTCAATTTGGACTCGTGAAACAAGTGCATTTCCACCATTAAAACCTTGCCCAGTGTGGCTATATTTGTTTTATTTATTAGTTTGAACAGCTTTGCATCTGTGCTGCATGACAAAATCCCTAAATCTGACATCGGCATGTCATGGCATACTGCTGTAATCTTTAGCCACAGTTTCGAAGACTTTCAAATCCCCCCAAACACACAGTAAGCCCAAATCTGCTCACAGCAGCTTGGCCTCGCTGCCGTCAGCGGGCCGGCCAGCCAGCCAGCAGCCAGCCCCACTGACAAGTCATCTGTGGGAGCCTTGGCAAGCGTAGAGATAGAAGCGGCTCCCTATTAGCATGTGTTAATGGGAAGAGCAGACTAAGTCCTGTCTGGGAAGGCTGATAATATACAGAAGAGTGAGCCACAAAGTGAAAATCAATATGTTGGGTAAACAATCAGCCAGGCAAGCAACAATCAGAGAGTCGGAGCGTCTGTGAGGCTGCGAGCTGCCGGTGGAGCTCCTGCTGAGAGACGGCGATTTATGCCCCCTCAGCTCCTAGTATTGTTTCACGAAACCCTGTCAACGGGGGGGGAGTGATGTGGCGTCTTCCATCAAAGTGCATTTATAGCCACTGCTTGTTAGAAACGTACTAATGTGACTGCGAGCTCTCCACCAGCAGATGTATATTCAGTTGTCATTCCAGCTTATATAAGAAAATTGCAGACTTTCTCCGGGTCGAAGCACATCCCAAAAAAGATTTAAACATGAGCCGAGAAAGAAGCTCGGCGGGGGTAATGCCACAAAATAAAGACCTGATCATTTTTGTTCCGCTGGAAGTTTGTCATGCATAGCCATGGTCTGACTCAGTGGGACTTTCGTTCTTGTGGTTCAAACGTGTCTGCAGTTCAGTCTCATCTGCCCCCATCTCCTGTTCCAAACTGTCGAAATGTGGCCGAGCTGCTCTGGAGGCAGAAAAAAAGTCTCACTGGTTGAGTAAAAGGTCAGAAGGTGGAGCGTAAAGAAGAGTTGAGTTAACGATGATTCCTGTGTTAATGAGTTATGAGTGTTCACATCATAGAAACACTTATATTGCACAGTTGTGTTAAGATTTAAATAAAAGATACAGTAAATCTGGGTTAACAGTATTGTTCCTGATCCCCAGATAAAATAATTCCTATTAGTTACTGCTTTCATTTTCCCCTTATATGAGCACTTTAGTCCACTGAAAGGAATCTCACAAATAATGCCTGGAAAAAATGATCGATTTTAAAATAACCCCCTAAAACCTGAAGTTTTTCTGGAAATTCAACAGAAGTGTCAACGCCTGCTAAATAATTGATTTCTCAGGCTCTGTAGCAGATAGAAATGAAATTTGAAAAGTATTTGACGGCGCATACCTGTCATGGCTTTCATGAAAAGTTGAGTTTATTTGTCCAAACCTTCAATAAAGTTTTTAAAACATTCAACAAACTCATTGCGACACTCTGACGAGACCGAAAATAGGTGGAAAAAACTACAAATACTAAAAAATGATGTATTTGTGTCCCATATGGGATATATTTTAATAACTTTGGTGACCCCTTGACTTTTCATTTACTGCCATCTTCAGTTTGCTTTATGACCAAATACCTGCAAAACTAAAGATATTCCCATCAGCCCTGTCCGCAGTTTGTGTTTAGTGTTAATTAGCAAATGATAGATAACATGCTAAGATGCTAAACGAGATAGATAACATGCTAAGATGCTAAACTAGATAGATAACATGCTAAGGTGCTAAACTAGATAGATAACATGCTAAGATGCTAAATGAGATAGATAGCATGCTAAGATGCTAAACTAGATAGATAACATGCTAAGATGCTAAACTAGATTGATAGCATGCTAAGATGCTAAACGAGATCGATAACATGCTAAGATGCTAAACTAGATAGATAACATGCTAAGATGCTAAACTAGATAGATAACATGCTAAGATGCTAAACTAGATTGATAGCATGCTAAGATGCTAAACTAGATAGATAACATGCTAAGATGCTAAACTAGATAGATAACATGCTAAGATGCTAAACTAGATAGATAACATGCTAAGATGCTAAACGAGATAGATAACATGCTAAGATGCTAAACTAGATTGATAACATGCTAAGATGCTAAACTAGATTGATAGCATGCTAAGATGCTAAACTAGATAGATAACATGCTAAGATGCTAAACTAGATAGATAACATGCTAAGATGCTAAACTAGATTGATAACATGCTAAGATGCTAAACTAGATAGATAACATGCTAAGATGCTAAATCCGCTTTCCCGGTTTTAATGGTAGAAATGTGGTACTGCTTTCCCGGCTCAAATGGGTTAAATAAAAGATGGAGTAAATGTGGATTGACAACATTGGTCTTGGTCTTCAGATAAAACATTTCCTTTTCCTAATGATTTTGGTTACTGCCTGAACTTTCCCCTTTAATAAGCACTTTAGTCCATGGCAAAGAATCTCAAAACTAATAACCAGATTTCCATGAAATGATGAAATGTATTTTTTAATATGCACCGTCCCCTGTAGATGAATGATGATGCTTTCCTTTGTAGCATCACCATCAGGCCAAAGTTTCCTCTTTTACAGATGAAATAGACATCAGAATATAATGTGTCCCAATAGGAAGTAGCTTCTTTCCTTGAAAACTAATTCCTAATGATAAATTGTGTTTTCGATATATACAGCAAATTTAAAGTTCATTTGTTGGAGTAAGACACTCTGCAGGCTGAAAGATGCAACTGCGACGGTTAAATCTAGAGAAGAAGCCCCCGATTTGACTGATATCAGCCTATTGAATGGGCATTATCATCACTCAACAGTTTTAATAATGAAATCATGTTGAAATATTGCATTTTTCTTTGAGGATTTAAGGAAAAGTCAGCTTCTTTTTTTCTTTTTTTCAGACAGAAACCTGATTTTTATACATAATGTTACGATTATTTATTATATTTTTTACTACTATTGCTTTTTATTGCATTTATACTTATTGTTTATTGTTCTTTATTCTTTTTTATTGACTCTCTTCTTCTTTCACTGTCCATTTTATACTGCTGTAATACTGAATAATAAGATAACAGCCAACAGAGAATTTAACCCTCCTGTTGTCCTCGAGTCAAGAAAGGAAGGGAGGATGGAAGGAAAGGAGGGAAGGAAGGGAGAAAGGAAAGGAAAGGAAGGAATGGTGGAGGAAAGGAGGAAGGAAGGAAGGAAAATAGGGAGGGAAGGAGGATGGAAGGATGGATGGAAGGGAGGAAGGAAGGAAAGGAAGGATGGATAGAAGGGAGGAAGGAAGGAAAGGAAGGACGGAGGAGAGGAAAGGGAAGGAAAGATGGAGGAAAGAAGGAAGTTAGGAGGGAGGGATGGAGAAAGGAAAAGAGGAAGGAAGAAAGGAAGTAAAGAAGGACAGAGGATAGAAGGAAGGGAGGAAGGAAAGAAGGAGGGAAGGAGGAAGGAAGGACAGAAGGAAGGAAGAAAGGAAGGAGGACGAAGGAAGAAAAGAAGGAAGGGAGGAGAGAGAGAAGGAAGGAAGGAAAGAAGGAGGTAAGGAGGAAGGAAGGACAGAAGGAATTAAGAAAGAAAGGAGGACGAAGGAAGAAAAGAAGGAAGGAGGAAAGAGAGAAGGAAGGAAGGAAAGAAGGAGGTAAGGAGGAAGGAAGGACAGAAGGAAGGAAGAAAAGAAGGAAGGAGGAAAGAGAGAAGGAAGGAAGGAAAGAAGGAGGTAAGTAGGAAGGAAGGACAGAAGGAAGGAAGGAAGAAAGGAGGATGAAGGAAGAAAAGAAGGAAGGAAAGAAAGAGAGGAGGAGGGAGGGAGGAAAGAAGGAAGGAACAGTTAAAACAGACGGGGTCAATTTGACCCGGGAGGACGACGGGAAGATTAAGGAAAAGTCAGCTTCTTCTTCTTTTTTTTTTTTTTTTCGCAGACAGAAACCTGATTTTTGTACATAATGTTACGATTACTTATCATATTTTTCACTACTATTGTTCTTTATTCTTTTTTTATTGACTCTCTTCTTCTTTCACTGTCCATTTTATACTGCTGTAATACTGAATAATAGGATAACAGCCAACAGAGAATTTAACCCTCCTGTTGTCCTCGAGTCAAGAAAGGAAGGGAGGGAGGAAGGAAGGAGGGAAGGAAGGGAGGAAGGAAAGGAAAGGAAGGGAAGGAAGGATGGAGGAAAGAAGGAAGGAAGGAAGGAAAATAGGGAGGGAAGGAAGGATGGAGGAAAGAAGGGAGGAAAGAAGGAAGGTAGGAGGGAGGGATGGAGAAAGGAAAAGAGGAAGGAAGAAAGGAAGTAAAGAAGGACAGAGGATAGAAGGAAGGGAGGAAGGAAAGAAGGAGGGAAGTAGGAAGGAAGGACAGAAGGAAGGAAGAAAGGAGGATGAAGGAAGAAAAGAAGGAAGGAGGAAAGAGAGAAGGAAGGAAGGAAGGAAAGAGAGTAGGAGGGAGGGAGGGAGGAAAGAAGGAAGGAACAGTTAAAACAGACGGGGTCAATTTGACCCGGGAGGACGACAGGAAGGTTAAGGAAAAGTCAGCTTCTTTTCTTTCTTTTTTTTATTGTTCTTTATTCTTTTTTTTTATTGACTCTCTTCTTCTTTCACTGTCCATTTTATACTGCTGCAATACTGAATAACAAGATAACAGCCTCCTAGTAAACCTAGTAAAACCTTTAGGCTCCTACTAGCTCATATATTATGTTATCAGCTTATTCAACAGGCTGATAACAGTTAAATCAAGCGCTGATTCATAAAGCTCCAACTGTTGCATTTGGACCTTATTTCTTCAGCAGCTCGGCCTCTGAGAAATATTTGTATAAGTAAAACTCCAATCTGTGGCTCCAGCTGCACTGTGCTGTTTAACCCGCTTTGATGGTTTGGGGTTAGATGTAAACCTGGGGGGCCACAGACTAGACTCGGGCCTCATGCCGTGGTGTCAGGTAACAACCCCCGAGCCTTATCTTGTTGCATCGTCTGTCATATTTAATATTTAGATGTTTTCACAGAGGCAATTTATTGGCTGAATAATGAGCGAGGAGACAGATGCACGTTAGGCTGTGTGTGACCCCGAACTCAGCAAGCCATCACAAACATAATCTTTGGAGGAGGTGAAAGGGTCATCTGTGTTTGTAGAGCAAACAGTGAGTGATCAGGCAGGAGAGAGAGAGAGAGAGAGAGAGAGAGAGAGAGAGAGAGAGAGAGAGAGAGAGAGAGAGAGAGAGAGAGAGAGAGAGAGAGAGAGAGAGAGAGAGAGAGAGAGAGAGAGAGAGAGAGAGAGAGAGAGAGAGAGAGAGAGAGAGAGAGAGAGTACATGAATGAGATCTGAAATTACAACATATTCCACCCCCCAAAAAAAAAAAGCTGATATAGAGTAAGTATTTTATTAGAAACACAATATTAATTAACTCATGTTTTTCATTCCAGTCATGTTTTTTAACCCTTAAACAGGCAGGAGTGGAAAATTAGATGTAAAAAATCCTAATTTGATGTCACTAGTTATGTCATTTGCACCTAAAGTAAAACATTTCCACTCATATTTTTAATATATTTTGGATTGTATGAGTTGTATCTCCACCAGGATGTGTTGCCCTTATTAAGGTATAAAATGGTGATAATGGTAAAAACACTTAAATGTATTATTTAACATATAAAAGTGATACATTCTGCTCATTAATACACATACTAGTTTCTAAACTGATTTTTTTTATCATTTCTATCAAAGTTAAATTCTACCAATTAAAGGCTCACATACAATTAAACAACCACCTTAACCAATCATGCTCCTTAAAGAGTCTGTATCTCCTGGTGCACGTTGCCAGTTTAAGGGTTAATTAAGTCTTTAAGTCTTTTGCAACTATCTAACCCTCTCTGATGCCACCAGTAGGTCAAAGTTTCCTCTTGAGATATGCAGTTAAATATCTCATCATCTACTAGATAGACCAGCACAGATATTCATAAGTTACCAGACAATGCATCCTAATTATAATAAGTAATGATAATGAGGTTTTCCCCAGTCACTTTACATACAATTTTAAAACCTAATTATAGTAAAAAAAATGGAAACATGAACAATTACATACAATTTAAATAAATAAATAACCCAATTATAATAGACATAAAACAAAGTGCAGAAAAATAGAAAGAGTCAAAAAATCAAATTCGTCAAAAACTTTTCTTTATGACCAAATACCTGCAATACCTCTCATCATCAGCCCTGTCCGCAGTTTGTGTTCAGTGCTAATGATAGCTAACATGCTAAGATGCTAAACTAAGGCAAGGCAGCTTTATTTATATAGAGCATTTCATACCCAACTCAATGTGCTTTATATAAAAACGAACATTTAATAGTAAGAGTTTGAAGCATAAAAACATACAATTAAAAAAAAAGAACCCAATTTTAATAGACATAATAATCATAATAATAATAATAATAATAATAATACATTTTATTTAACGCGCTTTTACAAGTGCTCAAAGGCGCTTTACAAAGGACAGAAAAAAAAATATAGAACAAAGTGGAGTAAATAATGTAGGAGGTCAAAAAAAGACATAAAATGAAAAGAATCAACAATGTAGAAGGTTAAAAAAGACATAAAATGAAAAGAACAAACAATGTGGAAGGTTAAAAAAGACATAAAATGGAAAGAATCAACAATATAGAAGGTTAAAAAAGACATAAAATGGAAAGAATCAACAATGTAGAAGGTTAAAAAAGACATAAAATGAAAAGAATCAACAATGTAAGAGGTTAAAAAAGACATAAAATGGAAAGAATCAACAATGTGGAAGGTTAAAAAAGACATAAAATGAAAAGAATCAACAATGTAGAAGGTTAAAAAAGACATAAAATGGAAAGAATCAACAATGTAGAAGGTTAAAAAAGACATAAAATGAAAAGAATCAACAATGTAAGAGGTTAAAAAAGACATAAAATGGAAAGAATCAACAATGTGGAAGGTTAAAAAAGACATAAAATGAAAAGAATCAACAATGTAGAAGGTTAAAAAAGACATAAAATGGAAAGAATCAACAATGTAGAAGGTTAAAAAAGACATAAAATGAAAAGAATCAACAATGTAAGAGGTTAAAAAAGACATAAAATGGAAAGAATCAACAATGTGGAAGGTTAAAAAAGACATAAAATGAAAAGAATCAACAATGTAGAAGGTTAAAAAAGACATAAAATGGAAAGAATCAACAATGTAGAAGGTTAAAAAAGACATAAAATGGAAAGAATCAACAATGTGGAAGGTTAAAAAAGACATAAAATGGAAAGAATCAACAATATAGAAGGTTAAAAAAGACATAAAATGGAAAGAATCAACAATATGGAAGGTTAAAAAAGACATAAAATGAAAGAATCAACAATATAGAAGGTTAAAAAAGACATAAAATGAAAAGAAGCAACTATGTAAGAGGTTAAAAAAGACATAAAATGGAAAGAATCAACAATGTAGAAGGTTAAAAAAGACATAAAATGGAAAGAATCAACAATGTAGAAGGTTAAAAAAGACATAAAATGAAAAGAATCAACAATGTAGAGGGTTAAAAAAGACATAAAATGGAAAGAATCAACAATATAGAAGGTTAAAAAAGACATAAAATGAAAAGAATCAACAATGTAGAAGGTTAAAAAAGACATAAAATGAAAAGAATCAACAATGTAGAAGGTTAAAAAAGACAAAATGGAAAGAATCGACAATGTAGAAGGTTAAAAAAGACATAAAATGGAAAGAATCAACAATGTAGAAGGTTAAAAAAAGACATAAAATGAAAAGAATCAACAATATAGAAGGTTAAAAAAGACATAAAATGGAAAGAATCAACAATGTAGAAGGTTAAAAAAGACATAAAATGGAAAGAATCAACAATGTAGAAGGTTAAAAAAGACATAAAATGGAAAGAATCAACAATATAGAAGGTTAAAAAAGACATAAAATGGAAAGAATCAACAATATAGAAGGTTAAAAAAGACATAAAATGGAAAGAATCAACAATGTATAAGGTTAAAAAAGACATAAAATGAAATGAATCAACAATGTAGGAGGTTAAAAAAGACATAAAATGGAAAGAATCAACAATATAGAAGGTTAAAAAAGACATAAAATGGAAAGAATCAACAATATAGAAGGTTAAAAAAGACATAAAATGGAAAGAATCAACAATGTAGGAGGTTAAAAAAGACATAAAATGGAAAGAATCAACAATGTAGGAGGTTAAAAAAGACATAAAATGGAAAGAATCAACAATGTAGAAGGTCAAAAAAAGACATAAAATGAAAAGAATCAACAATGTGGAAGGTTAAAAAAGACATAAAATGGAAAGAATCAACAATGTGGAAGGTTAAAAAAGACATAAAATGGAAAGAATCAACAATATAGAAGGTTAAAAAAGACATAAAATTGAAAGAATCAACAATGTAGAAGGTTAAAAAAGACATAAAATGGAAAGAATCAACAATATAGAAGGTTAAAAAAGACATAAAATGGAAAGAATCAACAATGTAGGAGGTTAAAAAAGACATACAATGAAAAGAATCAACAATGTAGAGGGTTAAAAAAGACATAAAATGAAAAGAATCAACCATGTAGAAGGTTAAAAAAGACATAAAATGGAAAGAATCAACAATATAGAGGGTTAAAAAAGACATAAAATGGAAAGAATCAACAATGTAGAGGGTTAAAAAAGACATAAAATGGAAAGAATCAACAATGTAGAAGGTTAAAAAAGACATAAAATGAAAAGAATCAACAATGTAGAGGGTTAAAAAAGACATAAAATGGAAAGAATCAACAATATAGAAGGTTAAAAAAGACATAAAATGGAAAGAATCAACAATGTGGAAGGTTAAAAAAGACATAAAATGAAAAGAATCAACAATATAGAAGGTTAAAAAAGACATAAAATGGAAAGAATCAACAATATAGAAGGTTAAAAAGACATAAAATGAAAAGAATCAACAATGTAGAAGGTTAAAAAAGACATAAAATGGAAAGAATCAACAATGTAGAGGGTTAAAAAAGACATAAAATGAAAAGAATCAACAATATAGAAGGTTAAAAAAGACATAAAATGGAAAGAGTCAACAATATAGAAGGTTAAAAAAGACATAAAATGGAAAGAATCAACAATGTAAGAGGTTAAAAAAGACATAAAATGGAAAGAATCAACAATGTAGAAGGTTAAAAAAGACATAAAATGGAAAGAGGATAAAAGAAGAGTTTACAGGTTAAAAGCCAGTTTAAAAAGGTATGTTTTTAGGGGTGATTTGAAGGTATGGGGGGGTCTGTACAGTCTCTGATGGGTAAAAACAAAAGTGCAGAAAAATAGAAAAGAGAGAAAGACAAACTAAAACCTGGATTTAAAACATCAGCATGCTAGTATTTTCATTCTGAGAAGCTTGAACACACACATTCCTATTTCCATGAACAAGAAAGTGTGTCCAAACCTTCGACTGTTACAGTACACGAACATGAACATACATCAGTATTCAGTTCAAAGCATTTCTGTGTCTGTAAGACTCATGCAGCTGTTAGCATGGCTGTTCTTTTTTAGTCTGGTTTTATTATATTTGGTTTCCTTGGAAAGAGCTACCTGAGTGAATATAAAAACAGACTGGCATCAGGATTAAATGTCATATTTTCTTTGTCTGGAAATGTTTTTATTCCATCAGTACAGCACTAAATATGCTTTTAATAGTAGACTTTTTAAGTGTTGACTAATCAGTAAGGGCACATTTGAGAAGAAATATGACTTGGGTAGAGGAAAAGTAAAAGCAAGTCATCAGTAACTTTCCACCTCTGCCCTCCATACCCCCGAGGATCATGGGAAAGGTCCTTTTTAAAAGAGTGTGACCAATCCAGCAGGGCAAGAAAGAGCCAGGTTAAACAGCTGTACAAGCATTATGATTTTAACAATAAGATCTCTGGAATCTGGCCGCAACCATTAAATCCTATGAAACACTGCAGGGGCCAGAGCTTCTTCCTGGTATGCATGCCTGTGCTTGTGTGTGTGCATACATGCCTCTCTGTGTGTCTGTGTGTCTGTGTGTGTGTAAGTACATTCATTCATGCTCCAGTGGATTTGTTTCCAAATGTGTAATTCCCTGACTGGTACCAGAGCTGGTATGTTGCCTAAATGTAGCGTTCTGTTAAATCATTGCAATCCACCCATAGCATTGACTCTGGAGCTCTGTACAATTTTCTAATCATCCTTTTTAAGACAACAGCCAAAAGGAACTGTCGGTCACTTTGAATAACTTTAAATGTTCGTCTGCGGCCGCGGCACCGCTCTCTTGTGACTGGCATGTTTACCAAACGCTGTAATGGCATCATTTTCTGCTATGCTGCACTCCTCAGCAAAGCAGAACAGTTTGTTTTATTTCAGAAAGGCAGGAGGGTTATACAAGGAAGTCATACTGCAGCATGAAAGCATGAAAGCAGGCATCCCTGGGTACATGTCAGAGTTTCCCACCCTAGATATTTTTAGGCACGAAACGGGGAACATTCAATGAATATGCCAGGTCCTGACAAGAGATATGGTGTAGCAGCATATGAGTGTAAGTAAGGCTGTAGTGGTGCAAAGTCCCGAAACTGTTTTATACATGATATTTAGTTTAGTATTGATCAATCAAGTATTTAAATTATAATATTGTCTTTGTTTTAACCCTCACATACTGTTCATATTCTGACTCATAATAAGCCTCTATACTAATTCACATTCATAAATTCACCATTATTTGATTAATAGACATTCACAATCACTATTTTATGGTCCACAGGTCAAATTTAGACATTTGTTATATATAAAAATGTGTGTCAGCTGCACAAAAACACAAAAAAAGATGCATTTTACTTAAAATGTTGTATACTATAGGTCACATTAGTCCAAAGAAATGTGTAATATGGTGTTTTTACAGCTGTCAAATGTAAACATATGAGTGTAAGCAAGGGTGTAATAATGTAAAGTCCCGAAACTTTGAGTTGATCAATCAAGTATTTAAATTCTAATATTGTTGCAGTTTGTTTTAACTCTTTACATACTGTTCATATTCTGACTCATAATTCGTCTCTTCACTAATTCACATTCATAAATTCACCATTAGTCATTAATACATGTTTGATTAAAAGACATTCACAATCACTATTTTATGATCCAGGTTAACATTTTAGTGAATATGATGAATATAACAACATGTTTGAATACTACTAAAAAAATATGCATTTTACTTTCATTTTTGTATACTGTGAGCCACATTGAGAAAAGTCCAGGTAAAATACATTTTACAGCTCTCAAATGTAAAAATTGGTGTGAGTTTCACCTGTAATGCTTTTGGCTGTATTTCAGGTGTTAGGTCTATTTGTCAAACTGTGACAGTCATATTAGACCAGCAGCGGTGGAGGAAGTACTCAGATCTTTTAGAGTATTGTAATTAATGCATTAATATATAAGCAGTATGTTCATATTCTAGCAGGTCAAAGTGGAGGCCGCCACTACTACTTCATATACTATTTGTTTAACCCTCCTGTCGTCCTCGAGTCAAGGAAGGAAGGGAGGAAGGAAGGATGGAAGGGAGGAAGGGAGGAAGGAAAGGAGGAAGAGGGAGGAGTGAAGGAAGGAAGGAAGGAAGGAAAGGAGAGAAGGAAGGGAGGAAGGAAATGAGAAAGGAAGGAAAGAAGGAAGGAAGGAAAGGAGTAAGGAAGGAAGCAAGGAAGTGAGGAAAGAAGTATGGAAGGAGGAGGGAGCAAAGAAAGAGGGGAGGTTGGAAGAGAGGAAGAAGGAAGGAAAAGAGGGAGGGGGGAGGAATCAAGAAAGGGAGGAAGGAAAGGAAGAAGGAAGGAAAGGAGGAAGAAGGAAGGAGGGAGGGAGGGAAGTGAGGAAGGGAAGAGGGAAGGAATGGAGGGAGGGAGGGAAGTGAGGAAGGGAAGAGGGAAGGAAGGAAAGGAGGGAGATAGGGAAGGAAGAAAGGGAGGAAGGAAGGATGGAAGGAAGGCCAGAAGGAAGGAAGAAAGGGGGATGGAGGAAGGAAAGAAAGAGAGAAGGAAGGAAGGGAGGAAAGAAGGAACAGTCAAAACAGACGGGGTCAATTTGACCCGGGAGGACGACAGGAAGGTGTAAACTATAACAAAGTGCTCTATAAGATCATCTAAAGCTTACAGTTAGTTTAAGGTAGCAGAGCAGAAGTATGTGATGAAGTAAGTATTGGAAAATGGAAATACTGACATGAAGCAGAAGCATCTTAAAATCTTTTGTTTAATTTTAACAAAACTCCTCGAGGACATACTTACTGCATGATTAGCATCGCATCCACAAATGAGAAGGCCGAGCCGAGTCGATATCATCTCCTGTCAGGGATATTTTTGGCAGCGCTGGACAAAGATTAATGGGAAAACTGTCGACATTGTTTAACCCAAATCAGGTAACATAACGTTATGAACCTGGAAATAGAAACATCAAATATGCTGAATCATTTTAATGGCAACACATATATGATAAATAAAACCTCTGAAATGCCAAATACGTCTATTTAACGTCACATATGTTCAATAAACTGTTATAATTTACTTACAGTAACTGAGGCCCAATTAGGTGAAATGTAGAGAGTGTGTCTTGATCTTGAAGTTCTTGATGGATTTAATAAGTTTGCCATAATGAGTTTTTGGGCCAGTTCAAAGCAGATGCTGAGATACTTTCAGTCAGAGCATCACTTGGATAAGAAAAGTCATTTAGATGATTTTGAAACCTGACCCCAACGTGAAAGTTCAGTCTGGAGATATCTCAATTTCTACAAGAGCTAACCCAGTATCAGATGATATTATTCTGTCCTGCCAACTACAAAGAGGCAGCGAAGGAAGCAATTACAGGTTGAGATGAGCGAGCATTACACGTTTCCCTCTCTCTGAATGCTGCTGTAATGACGGTATTAAATATAAGATTCAGCTCTGTGTTCTGTGTTGTTAGAAATTCAAGATTCTTTTAAAATGATGTTTTCTACTTCAGCTTTATAGATCAGGAGAACAGAGCAGGTCTAATATCAGCCTCTCCTTCTGTTCTTATTTCATTCTCATTATTACAATGTATGAAATGATGACTGTGTAATATCAGAGATGTCACTCGTTGTGATGAACCTACAGAAAATGATCAGCAAATCTGTAGCTCACTTTCAACTTTCGACTCGGGGTTTTTTTGTGTTTCCACTAGGGATAGTACCTGGTACCTGGTACTTTTTTAGTACCTGCTCTGCTGAGGTTCCAAGCGAGCCGAGCCGATACTAAATGTGACATTAACAGACTGCCGGCCGCTGATTGGTCAGAAGAGTTGTCGCTGGAAGACTCTTGAGCCGTTCCACACAAGAATCAAACCCGCCATTTTTAAATACCGGCAACAGCGTTACAACCATACGGCTCAATTTAGTTGTTTTGTGTGTGACAGAAAGCCACATACAGCAGCAAGTACACCATCGCCTCCATGTCCTCCATTGTTTATGTGTTTGTGTCGCTATAAAACAAAGTCGTGGCTGTATCACGGAGCCGTTGCTATGACAACCCCGCCCACGTTGAGTAGGTAGCTTTTTTGTAATGAAAAAAGTCGTTCCTGGAACCGTAGCGAGTTGAGTCGTGCTAGAACTGTATATAATGCGCCAATAGTGAGTTTCACCAAGTTTTTTGGCTGTCTGGCTGCAACTTTACTGTTTTGGTTCACTCTTACCGCTCTTATGGTGGTGTTTTTGGCTGCAGCAGGGAAAGGCAAAGGCTCTAAAAACCCAGCATAGTCTACCTGCTCAGCACCAAACAGCAAACAGGCCCAGTTGAACATAGTGGAGCCATATTTCTACCAGGAGTTGGTAGAAAGCAAAAACAAAGCTAAAAGAGAGTGAATATTGGACTTACATTCACCAGGTGGACAAAAACACGACTCCAAATGAATGATAATGTTGCTCCGTAACAGCTAAATGTAGAAATAAACATCAACATTTCAACTTAAAAGGTGATGATAGGCTGACTTCTGCCAAAAAACTAGTGGACAAAATAATGTGTTACTGCAGGTTTAAAGAGGAACAAAAGTCACAGTGAAGCCTCAGTGATTCAGCGTGTAAGGACACCTACTATAACATCACGTAAAGCTTCTCACAGCGGCAATGAATGTGTGCGAGAGTATGAGTGTGCACTTGTGTCAGGTCGGTATTAACGAGGAAATAAAAATTGCATCAGTGGGGAGAATCTGGCAGAGGTCAGGTTCCAGATGCTTGTTGATGAGAGCTTCCTTGTAAAGGAATAGGGGCCATTACTTTTTCTTTCCCTGACTTGATGCCAATTATCTAAGCAGCAGCTAACAAGAGAAACACGGGGTTAGGTTACATGGTAGCATGCAAACAGACTTTCCATGTGTTGGCAATGCTGAGATCCACATGTTTTCATACCTACAGTTCATTTGCTGGGGTCTGAATCAGTGGATTAGTAAGAACATAAATACAGGAAGTACATGCCCAAATATCAAGAAGATTACATACTGTACATACCATTGCTACAGTAGTCCAAGTCGGATTTTGATTCACTCTCTGGTTAGCTGCTAGCTGCTAGCTGATGTCCGCATTGGTAGCATGCAAAGCGTACAAATCAGAACCAAGGGCAACGCTGGATTAATACCACCACGGGCCAATAGGCACTGCAGAGGCAGCTGAAGCCCCAAAACTCCCACATAATTCATTTTATGTTCAAACCTTTTGGGTTTTTTTCCCTTTTGGTTGCCCTGATGGGTTTGTGGTTACTAGTGGAGCTGCTGTCCATTTCCCGCTAGTTGATCATTTTCCCCATACCCTAACATTAATGTGATACAACCTAACCACAATCATCACTTAACACGATTCAAGAATCAGGATCACTATTTCCCTTAACCCTCCTCTTGTCCACGAGTCAAGGAAGGAAGGGAGGAAGAAAGAAGGAAAGGAGGAAGGAAAGGAGGGAGGAATGAAGGATGGAAGGAAGGAAGGAAGGAAGGAAGGAAGGAAAGGAGGGAGGAAGGAAGGGAGGAAAGGACAGAAGGAAGGGAGGAAGGAAAAAAGGAAGGGAGGAAGGAAATGAAGGAAGGAAGGACAGCGGAAAGAAGGAAGGAAGGAGGAAGGGAGGGAGAAAGAAAAAGAGGAAGGGAGGAAGGAAAGAAGGACAGAGGAAGGAAGGAAGGAAGGAAAGAAAGAAAGAAGGGAGGAAAGAAAGAGAGAAGGAAGGAGGAAGGACAGACGGAAGGGAGGAAGGGAGGAAAGAAGGAACAGCCAAAACAGACAGGGTAAATTTGACCTGGTAGGACGACACAAAGGTTAAACAGGCAGGAGTGGAAAATAAGATTATAGATAATAGATTTTTGTATTTATTTAATTTTTATTTATTGTGATGTTACTATGTATCTCATTTGCACCTCAGTAAACATTTCCACAAATAATTAAAAAAATAATTGGATAATTGGATTTTATGAATTGTATCTCACCCAGGATACATTGCTCCTATTAAGGTTTTAAAAAATATATAAGTATGTATCTCCTGGAGCACGTTTCCTGTTTAAGCTATATAATACACAACAGAATTTAATACACTGCCTAAAACAGAAGTCAAGATATATACATAAAAAGAAAGATTTATCATATCATCAGTTCACATTCACTAATATGTGCTTTAAAGAAGGTTAAGACTGAAATGAGCGCTTGTGTGTGTGTGTGTGTGTGTGTGTGTGTGTGTGTGTGTGTGTGTGTGTGTGTGTGTGAGTGACATCAGAGTGTCAGCGTTCAGTGTGACGATGGCTTTGGGATAAAAACTGATCTCTACTCTTGTAGTGATTGCTTTTATTGGCCTGTAATGTTTGCCGGAGGGCCGACGTTTAAATAGCTGATGCGTGGGTTTGGGATGAGTCCTTTAGGATGCAGCATATTTTCTGCAGGCAGCGAGAAAGATTTTATTTTATTGGAAACAATAAATTTTTATTTTCTTCCAAGTGGATAAGCTGTTAGGTGGAGACCTCGTAACTCCATATTAGGTTTCGGAAAGCGACCGTAGTTATCAAAATCAAGAGAAAGGGTCGAGCAAAGTGTGGAGTCCAACATTGAGAGCCCCATTTTTGCTTAACCCTCCTCAAGGAAGGACAGGAGGAAGGAAGTAAAGAGAGAAGGAAGGAAGGAAAGGAGTAAGGAGGGATGGAGGGAGGAAAGGAGGAAGGAAAGGGGTAAGGAGGGAGGGAGGAAAGGAGTAAGGAAAGGAGGAAAGAAGGAAGGAAGGAAGGAAGGATGGAAGTAAGGGAGTAAGGACGAAAAGAGGAAGGAATTAAGGAGAGAAGGAAAGGAGGAACAAAAGGAGGAAGGAGGGAGGGAGCAAGGAAGGAGAGAAGGAAGGGAGGGAGGAAAGGAGGAACGAAGGAAGGAAAGGAGGAAGGCCGAAAAGAGGAAGGAATTAAGGAGAGAAGGAAGGGAGGAAAGGAGGAAGGAAGGAAGGAAAGGGGTAAGGAAGGAAGGAAGGGGTAAGGACGAAAAGAGGAAGGAATTAAGGAGAGAAGGAAGGAAGGAAGGAAGGAAGTGAGGAAAGAAGTATGGAAGGAGAAGGGAGCAAACAAAGAGGGGAGGAGGGGAAGAACAAAGGAAAAGTAAAGAAAGAGGGAAGGAAGGAAGGAAAGAAGGAACAGTCAAAAGAGAGATGGGGTCAATTTGACCCGGGAGGACGACAGGACCCCCGTGCACTTGCCCAGGTTTTAAAAGTGATGTCATATTAATTGATTATTTTAACCCAATTAAAATGAGAAGAACAAGTAGTAACACTTTCCTTCCTTCCTTCTCTTTTTCTAGGAGTTGTTTACAGACGACTGTAAGTTCAGGGAGCGTTTCCAGGAGAACAGCTACAACACCTACGCCTCCGTCATCCACAGGAACCACAGGACCGGTCGCGACTGGTTCGTGGCCCTCAACAAGCGAGGGAAAGCTAAGATGGGCTCGAGCCCGCGGGTCAAATCCCAGCACGTCTCCACTCACTTCCTACCTAGAGTCAACCTGCACGATAAAGGCGAGCGTGGCTTCACCATCACAGACAGGAGTAAAGAGAGGCGGAAAACCCCTCAACCTCCACCTCAACCTCCACGGCAACCGCAACCTCAACCGTTGGCTCCGCCTCCCAAACCTTCCGTGGTGAAAGCTAACGTTAATGCGGGAACGACGCCGAGACGCTCGCAAGTCAAGTACTGGCCCAAGTACCGGTTTGGATAGATGAGATGGAGTTTGGATCTACATCTATGTGGGGTGGATACGGTGGGCGGGGTTCAGAGACGTTGGATATATATATAAGTAACAGACCCGTCTAAAAAAAAAAAGAGTCGGGTCATTTATCACCTTCGAAGCATTCCGGGTATCTATGACTTTTGTGAGAAACCTCAAAGGGCTGTCGGACTCATCTATGGAGCTATGATCATGGTTAAATGTTGTCTCTTCCTCTCTTCTTGAATTGATGATACTCTCTTTTTCTGTTTTAATGATGTCATCCATGGACATGAAGTTCAGCAGAGCCTCGGTTTGATTTAAAAAAAAAGAAAAAGAGATTAATGGTGTCGAAGCTGAAATCCATAACTTCCTCCATGTCGTTGGTCAGATGTAACTGAAAAGTGTTTTTTTGATTATACAGCTGTGATAGAAACTTTAACCTTCCTGTCGTCCTCTCGGGTCAAATTGACCCTGTCTGTTTTGACTGTTCCTCTCTCTCCCTTCCTTCCTGCCTTCCTTCCTTTCTTCCTCCCTCCTTTCCTTCCTTCTTCCTCCCTTAGTTCCTCCTTTCCTCCCTTCCGTCCTTCCTTCTTCCCTCCTTTCCTTCCTTCTTCCTCCCTTAGTTCCTCCTTTCCTCCCTTCCATCCTTCCTTTCCTTCCTCCTTTCCTCCCTTCCGTCTTCCTTCCTGCTTTCCTTCCTTCTTCCTCCCTTCCTCTTATCCTTTCTCACTCCTTCCCACCCTCCCTCCTTCCTTCTTTCCTCCCTCCCTCCTACTGTACCTTCCTCCCTTCCTTCCTCCCTCCTTATTCATCCCTTCCTTCCTCCCTCCTTTCCTTACTTCTTCCTCCCTTAGTTCCTCCTTTCATTCCTTCTTCCTCCCTTCCTTCCTCCGTCCTTTCAAAACAACAATCTCCGTATCACAGCTATAATAACTAATAGCTATAACAGGACTGATATATTATGTCATATGTCAGAATACATCTGGATCTTTATAATTATTAGTCATTGAACACGTTTCTTTTTTTACTAACAATGGATCACATCTGCTCTTTAGATTTCGCTCTTTAGAAAAAGTGAAACATAATTTCCAGCCCAAACTCCCTACCAACCTCCCCACCCTTGTAACTGTACGTCTCTAAAGTGATGACACACCAAATAAACGAGGATGAGGCAGATTTCGAAAAAAATACAAAGCTTATCTCAGAGTGTGTTTTATTGTGTGGGACAGAACAGAATTTATTAATTAATAGATTTTATTTCTAAAAGCATTTTACCAATCAAAATCCAACACATTTAAAGCCAAATGAGATATTTTAAATTACAGTTACAATTAATACATTTACTTAACACATCTATAATGAGGAGGGTAGTAAAAAATAATTGTATTTAATTTAATTAAAACTCACAACAACACATCAGCAAGTCCAAATTCATTATGCACGTATGTTTTAAAATTCACTCCGCCATGTATCATATTGATTGAATTAATTTAAACACAAGCTAATACATTTATTTAACCCATCTATAATGAGGCGAGAAGTAAAAATCATAATTATTGCAAAATGTAATTTTAGGGAATTAACTAATCAGCAAGTCCAAATTCATTATTGTACGTATGTTTTATAGTCCAAGTCAAGTTTTATTTATAAAGCACATTTAAAAACAACCTCAGTTGAACCAAAGTGCTGCACAGTTATTAAAATACAATATAATCACACACAAATATAATAATAATAAATAAAAACAATAAAGGGATAGTAAGAGCTCAGTTTAAAAACTAAAAATTTGAATAAAAACAAATAAAAAAAGAGTAAAAATAAAAAGTAAGAAGCTGGGACTGAACGCCAAGGAGAAAAGATGAAGAGGTTTTCAGCAGTGTTTTAACCCTTGTGTCGTGCTCCCGGGTCAAATTGACCCCGTTTGTTTTTACTGTTCCTTCCTTCCTTCCTTCCTTCCTCCCTTCGTCCCTTCCTTCCTTCCTCCCTTCGTCCCTTCCTTCCTTCCTTCGTTCCTTCCGTCTGTCCTTCCTCCCTCCCTTCTTCTTTCCTTCCCTCCTACTTTCCTCCCTTCTTTCTTTCCTCCTTTCCTCCTTTCCTTCCTTCCTTCCTCCTTCCATCCTTCTGTCCTTCCTTCCTTCCTTCTTTCCTTCCTCCCTTCCTTCCTTCTTTCCTTTACCCCCTTCCTTCCTTCCCTCCCTCCTTCCTCCCCCCTTTCCTTCCTTCCTTGACTCGAACACAACAGGAGGGTTAAAGTGCTCAACAGACTGTGCAGCTCCAACCTGGATCCAACCGTCATGTATCATATAAACGGTGAATTTAATAGGATATTATAACCAAAAATAAGTTGTGGATTTCAGCTTTCAACAGTAAAACATGATTGTTATATCATATTTGCTCTTTTCTGCTGTTAAAACTATAAATGATGTGATGAATTTGACTTTGAGACATATTTTTCTGCCACTTTTGAGACTAAAACTTCTCAAACCTGGCTTATAATGTCTCCTGGCAACCAACTGTCCCTTCCTTCACAGCAGATTTGTGATAACTAACATAAAAAACAAGGTCTGGCTTTTTTGAGAGTGCCCCCCCCCACTCCTCCCCCTCCTCCTCTTCCTCCTCCTCCTCCTCCTCCTCCTCCTCCTCCTCCTCCTCCCCAGACAGCTGTGAGGGATCAAGGAGAAAAACTGTCCATCAAAACTATCATTTTAGCCACCGGCTGTCCCCCCGAAAAATCCAGAGTCACGACCTCGCAGCATTCCTCCCAGGACGAGCGCGCACCGCCGTCACCACGGGGATAAAGATGCCGAGAAAGAGCGGACCCGGACCCGTGTTTTGGGGAAGGTTCAAGCTGTAGGTGTATCGGATGGCAAACAGCCGTGGAGTGGAGATCTCTGGGGAGGAAGGCAGGGAGAGTTTGGTGGTGAAGAACAAAGCTGGACTCAACTACAAATTAAATGCTGTCTTTAATTTAAACTGTTTGAAATACTTGAGCTTGAGCTACTTTACTTTTTTTTATCTTTTCTTTTCTTTTCTTTTTTTTTTTGCAAAACCATACAGAGAAAAATCTAAATGAACAATTTAAAGCAGGGGTGTCAAACATGCGGCCTGTGGGCCAGAACCGGCCCGCCGAGGGGTGCGATCTGGCCCCACTTTCCTTTCTGTGTTCTTTTCCTTCCTTCCTTTCTTTGTTCCTTTCTTCCTTCTGTTCTTCCTTCCTTCTTCCGTTTCTTCCATCTGTCCTTCCTACCTTCCTTTTTTCCTTTCTTCCTTCCATCTGTCCTTCCTCCCTTTCTTCCTTCTGTTCTTCCTTCCTTCCATCTGTCCTTCCTCCCTTTCTTCCTTCTGTTCTTCCCTCCTTCTTCCGTTTCTTCCATTTGTCCTTCCTCCCTCCCTTCCTTTTTTCCATTCCTTCCATCTGTCCTTCCTACCTTCCTTTTTTCCTTTCTTTGTTCCTTTCTTCCTTCCATCTGTCCTTCTTCCCTTTCTTCCTTCAGTTCTTCCTTCCTTCTTCCGTTTCTCCCATCTTCTCCTCCCTTCCTCCCTCCCTTCCTTTTTTTCCTTCCATCTGTCCTTCCTACCTTCCTTTTTTCCTTTTTTTCATTCCTTCCATCTGTCCTTCCTCCCTTTCTTCCTTCTGTTCTTCCTTCCTTCTTCCGTTTCTTCCATCTGTCCTTCCTACCTTCCTGTTTCTTGTTCGTTCGTTCATTTGTTCCTTCCTTCCTCCCTCCCTCCCTCCCTCCCTCCCTCCTTCCTCCGTTTCTTCCATCTGTCCTTCCTTCCTTCCTTCCTCCCCCCCCTCCCTCTCTCCGTTTCTTCCATCTGTCCTTCCTTCCTTCCCTCTGTCTGTCCTTCCTTCCTTCCTTCCTTCCTTCCTTCCCTCCATCTATTTAATGATCCGGCCCACATGAGATCAAATTGGTCTGTATGTGGCCCATGAATGAAAATGAGTTTGACACCTCTGATGTAAAGTGTGCCACAATTTTACTTTGGCTTTTAATCCACTGTCTCAACCTGAGTACTAACCTACATTAATTTAATACATTAAATCACAATATATGTTTTATATAATCTGACAACTGAGATGAACATTTCAAATATCTGTGTCATATTAATAAGCATTTAACAACAAAGTGCAAGTACTAAAACATCTGTATACACATTTTATTTGCATTAACTTATTAGGAATAATGGGTTAAGGTTTAGGGTTAGGGTTATCTCATTACAGATGTGGTTTCAAATAATACACAATCATGAATAAAACAGGAAATAACCAGATATCACTCAACACCAATGCTGCTAAATCTAAATATGTTACCGTGAAAACATATTTTAAACAATTCAATGTTGATTTAAAGATATTTATTCTTCATCTGAAACCAAATCTGCCTATAAATACACAAAGAGATGGACAATAATGAGACATAAGCTCCAGATTTGTGGCTTTAACCCTTTATTGGGCAAATAATTATATTTGGTAACTTCTGTAAATATCCCAAAATATCCTTCCTTCCTTCCTTCCTTCCTTCCTTTCCTTCCTCCCTGCCTTCTTTCTTCCCTTCCTCTTTTCCTTTCTACCTCTCTCGTTCCTTATTTCCTCCGTCCTTCCTTCCTTTCCTTCCTTCCATCTGTCCTTCCTCCCTCCCTCCTTCTCTCCTCCCTTCCTCCATCCCCCTTTCTTCTTCCTTCATTCCTTCTTTCTTCCCTTCCTCCCTCCCTCCTTCTCTCTTTCTTTCCTCCCCCCTACCTAAAGAAAGGAAGGACAGAGGAAAGAAGGAAGGAAGAATCCTTCCTTCTTTCCTCTGTCCTTCCTTTCTTTCCTTCCTCCCTCCATCCTTCCTCCCTCCTTCCTTCCATCCATCCATCCTTCCTTCCTTCCTTCCTTCCTTCCTCCCTCCCTTTCAATGAGTGTCCTATAAAGGGTTAAAGTCCGTATTTAATGAGGAAACTCTTTAAATATCCATTTTTGCAATGTTTAAAACCAAATTAATCACCTCTCAATGACCCATGCCTGAGCTTTCTACCATTTTTTGATTGATCATGCAACAGTTAATGAGCAAAATAACCTCCATGGGAAGATTACAGAAGCCAAAAACACACAAAAACTACCACAAATTAAATAAGTAATAACTTAAAAGCATGAAATGTTGTCATAAGGTTGATACCCAGGTTAAATCAGTGGAATAGAGTCACTGTGGTCGAGTGTTGCTCTTTTTTTGTCTGCAGCAAATTAACAAACCATCTTTCATGCCTTTTTAAAACTGTAGATATCTTGATGCTGTTTTTATTTTTCATGATCTTCTGTGTTGTTCTGTGTCATTTCGTTGTGCGGTTCTCATACACATCCCAAAGAAATATTTTTTGTACCGAAATGTTTTTATAAAAACTTATGTATGAATAAGAGTTTTTAATGTAATATGAATATTACAAATAAATATATCAATTGATATTAATATGTATCATGTTATATGTGACAGTAGGTGGTTATATATCTATATGATGATGAATCCATTTCGGTTTATTTAAATGTTGAAATTGACCCCGTCTGTTTTGACTGTTCCTTCCTTCCTTCCTTCCTTCCTTCCTTCCTCTTTCCCTTTCTCCCTCCTTCCTTCCTTCCTTCCTTCCTTCCTTCCTTCCTTCCTTCCTTCCTTCCTTCCTTCTTCTTTCCTCTTTTCCTTCCTTCCTTCCTTCTTTCTTTTCTTTCCTTTCCTTTCCTCCCTTCCTCCCTTCCTTCTTTCCTCCCCATTACCTTCCTTCTTTCCTCTGTCCTTCTTTCCTTCCTTCCTCCCTTTCTTCTTTCCTCCCCATTACCTTCCTTCTTTCCTCTGTCCTTCTTTCCTTCCTTCCATCCTTCCTTCCTCTCTCCTTTCCTTCCTTCTTCCTCCCTTCCATCCTTTCTTCCTCCCTTCCTCTTTTCCTTTCTCCTTCCTTCCTTCCCTCCTTCCTTCCTTCCTTTCTCCTTTCTTCCTTCCTTCCTTCATTTTTTCCTTCCTCCCTTCCTTCTTTCCTCCCCATTACATTCCTTCTTTCCTCTGTCCTTCTTTCCTTCCTTCCTCCTTTCCTCTTTTCCTTTCTCCTTCCTTCCTTCCTTCTTTCTTTCCTTTCCTTTCCTCCCTTCCTTCCTTCCTTCCTTCCTTCCTCCCTTCCTCCCTTCCTTCCTCCTTCATTCCCCCCTTCCTTCCTTCCTTCCTCCCTTCCTTCCTCCCTCCTTTCCTTCCTTCTTCCTCCCTTCCATCCTTTCTTCCTTCCTTCCTCCCTTCTTTCTTTGACTTGAGGACACCAGAAGGGTTAAGAGATTAATTTAGATTAACAAGGAAACTAACTTTTATTGATGAAGGAAATTGGTGCTGAAATATGTGTATATTGTATAACTCATTTATCTTAAACCCTAAAATAAAGTTGAATAAGGGGGATTCAGTTGCAGAAAGAGTGCAGGGTTGACGTAATACTACCTGAGTGCTGATAACTGACCATCATTATTCATCTTCTTTTAGATATGAGCATGAGTAGGATTTATCCTCCCATGACACTAATGATTTGACATTTAACTTCATTAAAATCTTAGTTCCTTTGCCACAAAACCACCGCAAGAGAATTTGTCTTTCATCCACTAACACAGGGGTCAGAGGTCAGATCCAGCACAAGAACAGCAGCCCTGGTAGCCATACAGGGAGCTTTAGCAGTAAATGATGTGATATGTACAAGTCAGGACCCTTGGGTGCTCCAGCTGAAGTCTCTGTCCTCACTATGCCAGTTATGCCATCCCATTAATGGTGATTATGTTTCATCACTCAGCATGGCCGCCATTACTGCCTCCGAACTGTTATGCATGATATATGAAAGCAAAATAAATCAAGAACATATCCTACCTTTAAAAGATGAGTCTTTAAAGTTTGCTCAAATTTAAAAAATATTGATGGAAATAGTAAGTTTTGAATTCATGACATATTGAAATAAAGTCTCACAGAGAAGTGCAATATTAAAGATAAGATTGTATGAGCACAGAATATTATCAAAATTAGCCAACAAAAGACGTGCTTTTCACCCTTTTTCCCTTTTTTTAAATTGGTATCATTCACTTACAGTATCTGTTGGATAGCAGTATGTGCAGCTGAGCTTTATTTACGTTATCATAACTGCAGTTTCTTAAACAACCCAGCTGTTGCCTCATTAGCTGCTCCGCATACAGATGCTGATGGGTTATGATTAACTTGTTCAGTGGCACTGTGGTGATAAGAGCTGAGAAAGAAGAATGGTTCTCATTTATTTGCCCGATCAGATCAAATCAAGATTAAATGTCAGATTAATTAACGCAAAATTGAATTATTGTTTGACTTAAGTAAAGCCCAATCAACAGGCCACAGCAGCTCTCTAACAAGGTTTAGTAACACTTCCTGAGAGGTTTGTACCTTCCACATCTTTCAAAAGTCTCATCGACTTCACAACATTATAATCTATCTGCCTAATTTACCAAAATGCATGCAGATTTAGATTTTGTGTGAGCATCTTACTCACTTACTGTAATTTAACACAGCGGCCACAGTTGAACCTGATCGCTGAGGTGAAGCTAATGCAGACGTATAAATGTTTAATCCACTGCTGCCCCCTGTTCACTCACTGCTGTAACCATGTTTAACATCGCTCGGCTCACAGGAGCAACATAGAAGCTAATTTGATGATTTGATTTTGCGGTAGTGCGGCACAGAAATGTACATTACATATGACGCATTTGACCTGCATTGGAAACTAGGTTAATGTAATGTAAGGATAGCAATATTCAAAGGTAGTAAATTTTCCAGGTTTCAGATGTATTTTGTATATAGTGGCGGCTGTGGCTCAGGAGGGAGAGCGGTCGTCCTCCAATTGGAAGATTCCCGGCTCCTCCACTCCACATGTCGATGTGTCCTTGGGCAAGACACTTAACCCCAAACTGCTCCCGTTGCTGCGCCAACGGTGTATGAATGTGAATGAATGGTTGAATTCCTCCTGATGAGCACCCTGCGTGGTAGCTCCTGCCATCAGTGTATGAATGTGTGTGAATGGGTGAATGACGTGTAAAAGACTAGAATGGCGCTATATAAGTACAGTCCATTTACCATTTAGTGCGTGTGATATGTATTTTACAAATATGCTATAGTCACATTTTACCTGAAGAGGAACAGAGTCTTAAAATGTTGCATGAATTAAGCACAAATTTCAGATTACGTGCTGGAGACACACTTTTTTTTAAGTTTTAAGAAAGTTTTGAAAGTTGAATGACTCCTATTAATAAAACAAAACTAAGAGAACTGACAAAACACGTGTAGTGGAGCCAAATTAGTGAGCTACACATGGGGAAAGTGATGAGCTCAGTTTACATCTTGTCTTGTAAGTTAGCAGTTTTTCTTTCTTTATGCTTCTTGAGTTTTTTTAAATCACTGACATAAAGGATAAGATTGTCAATTTTCAATATATTTCTTATAGTTAACAAATCTCCAACCAACAATGAATTGATCTACGTATTGTGTGCGTCTCCAAAGCCTAATATAACTTATTCCTCTGTGTCATAGATGTCCGCTGTTGTCCAAAAACTATTTAAAAAACATGTATTCTCATTATACAAACATATTCCTTCTTCATGAAAATCACGCTCACATTAGTTTGTTTTGAAATGACTAATAACTGCAATCACCAAGAGGTTGTGAGACGTAGAAGAGCAAGCCAGCGAAACAATTGAATCGTGTTCTCATACATGCGCAGAGGCGTCTGGTGTACGCAGAACGGGTCTCCAGAGGCTGAAAATGTGATTGCTGTTATTAGTCTTTGAAGCCATTTCGAAACCAACTAATGTGGACGTACTCTTAGTGAGTATCTACTGCAGAGGTGTCAAACTCATTTTCATTCAAGGGCCACATACAGACCAATCTGATCTCATGTGGGCCGAATCATTAAAGAGATGGAGGGAAGGAAGGAAAGACAGGCAAAAGGAAGGAGGGAAGAAAGGTAGGAAAGAGAGATAGTGAAGGACGGACAGACAGAAAGAAGGAAGGAAGGAAGGAAGGAAGGACAGAAGGAAGGAAGAAAGGACAGATGGAAGTAAGGACAGACAGAAAGAAGGAAGGAAGGAAGGAAGGAAGGACAGAAGGAAGGAAGAAAGGACAGATGGAAGTAAGGACAGATGGAAGAAAGGTCAGATGGAAGGAAGGACAGAAGGAAGAAAGGAAGGACAGATGGAAGGAAGGAAGGAAGGACAGATAGAAGGAAGGAACGAAGAAAGGACAAAAGGAAGGTAGGAAGGACAGATGGAAGGAAGGAAAAGTGCACTGGATGGCAAGTGGGCCGGATCGCACACCCCTTGGCGGGCCGTATCTGGCCCACGGGCCGCATGTTTGGCACCCCTGATCTACTGTATGTTGTCTAATCCTTTTGACAACCGAGCTGTTGATTGACTGGTATTTATATTTTCTGACATGAAACGGCGAAAGAAGGAACAATCACCATGAAAAAGATTGGTCAACTTAGAATGAGAACAACGGAAATTAAATTTTCATAATTCATAACGGTGTTAAATAATGCAGCGGCCCTTTGTTTCTAGGTAAGAAAACAGTTGGTGACCTCAGAATTGAGACGAAGCTTGCGTGACAGTCTTTATTTGAAGTTGATCTTGAAGGAGCAGGTTCCCTCGTTAACCAACTTCTGCCCACCAACCCGTCTGCCATCTGCCTTCACTTCCTTTAATCTTATTTGTCTGTCTGCGTATATTTCATTTTGGTCGTATGACCACATTGAGAGTTACATGGCTACCGCATGAGCGCATATTCATTACAATATTTTTTATCATTACCTCACTTTCCGTGGACGTCATTGCAGACCCATTAAAAGTCATGCTGCATGAGAAAATTAAACAAAATGATAATAAAAGATGATAATTACAGCCAAGAGTCACAGTATTTCGGTAAATGGAGCCGAGAACATTCCCACTGAACATTTTATTCTGTATTTTACAGTCAATAAGGTGCCAAATAGTGTAGATTTGCCAGGATTCAGGGAGTGACATCATCTGACTGGATGACTTTGTCATCTGGTAGATTATTCCAGGTTTGGGCCCAACATGAAGTGAAAGTTAGGTTCAATGAATTTTATCAGGTGAAACGGAGCCTAGAGACATATTACTTATAAAATACAGATAGACTATGCTTGCACCAGTGGTTATAGGGTTATTTAATCCTAAACATTATAAAACACTCCATGCACAATAAACAGGCTTAAAGCTAAGTCACTCATACCAGTACAGATGTAGACCTCTCATTTACAATGTGCAATGACAGGTTTCTGGCCACATGGGGGCAGCAGAAAACACAAAACTTTTGTTGACAAACAACATACCACATTCTAAAGTTATTTGCTTATGTGTTAGCAAATTATTATTATTTACATATCCAGCAGACAAGGATCAACATTATCATTCATTTAAACTGTTTTCTGGCCATCCAAAAAGTTAAACTTTACATTTATATTAGCGTTGGGTGAGTCTTTAACAACTCCTGTGAAAGTATATCTGTCTCTTTAGCTGCAAAATGCCCCATTTTTCTAACCAGAAAATAGCTAACTTTGCCTGCCTGTTGTTCAGGTAGCATACAGTGATTTTTTTAGAGCTTTATAAGTGAAAAGAGCTGTCTGCTGCTGTTAGAAATGAAGTTGGTAAGAATAGTAAGAATGCTGGCTGGAAAACCACAAACTTTATTTTATTGAATACTTCCGCTCAAAATGTTGTTAAATGTGTTTTATTGTTACTTCACTTGGATATTTCAGCTTCACTGTGCAGAATGATGTATGTACAGAGTTTGATACTAGAGGGCTGGTTTCACATTAACCAGTTGAAGAGGGAATGTTTCTCAGTGGGCCATGGACATGAGTTGTGATATCACAACTAGTTTGAAAGCTAATCATGATCCAGTATGCAACTTACAAAAGTGCACATATACACTTGGACTTTTGTGCAGCACTTGAAATTTTGAAATGAACAATATTTGCGTATTCATCAATTCTGTTTAAAAAAAAAAAAAAAAAAAAACAACGAAAAAAAAGGAATAGGCTATGATTTAATAAGATAATTGTACTTTTTACAAAATGTTTGAAAGGGATCTTTGAAATTTTCAATCTCTTTAAAAAAGAACAGTTGTTTTATAAGAGGTTAGATGTGGTATTGTCAGACCAGAAGAAGTGATCATCACCATTAATCTCCTGCATTTTCATTATAACCTTTCTGTGAGCCCAGTCTAAACTATATGTAAATATGCTATGTGAAAACATTTGAATGGATTCCATATTTTGTTTTGGACGTACTAGGTTTCTGACAGTGACCATATCAACATCAAAAAGATGGGTCTTGGGAATATGGGTCTTGTGTCTTGTTTCTGTGGAGCCCAACAAACCCCCCCCCTCCTATCATTGAGGGGCCCTTTTTGCTTAAGGACCCCAGGGCACTTGGCCATATTGCATATAGTAGGCCTAGATCTGGCCATGGCTAAACCAGGAGCCTGTACATCTGTATATTGATTGGCAACCATTCTGCTAAATATCACTGAAGAACCATGCTGAGTGTTTATTTTATGAACGCTTTGCCTTGTATTAACCTTTTATAAAAGCAATAAGCCACCTGAGGCAGTGGTTTACAGTGGTTTTAAATCAGTGTAAACTCTTGGTTTGGTTTACTTTAAGTACAGGTAAAGTTCAGGAGGTTGCTATAGCAGCATTTTGTCAACACAGACGGCAGGAAGATGGAGTACAACCACGCAGCCGGTCGTTTCTCCTATTCTACCATGCAGTTTAAGGTCTATGAGGATTATCTCGACTCCAAAGTCACTTCCATGGATTTGTTTTACTTAAAAGTGAGTTTCACCCTCTTACAAAATATTTGACGTAAGCTTTATTGTTAGCTAACCGCTAATTGAAATGTTTGGTCCCGTTTTGCACGCCAAGTCAAAACCTCATTCACTTTACTGCGAAATGAAGATACACTAAAACTTTCTCCAACAGTGCGCATCGGTAAAACATGATTTTTGATTGTTTTCTACTCACTAAGACACCGTCTTGAATTCGGCATAAATAAAACCAATAATATGTTCTTTTAAACAATAAATTAAGTCACTTTGTGCAGGTCTGCTACTGTCGAGACTCTTCTGGCGGAAGAAAACGTGGAGCACGATAAACGCTTTTACAAGTTGATTTTACTTGTAGTTTAACGAGTTTAATATATGCATTAATGAACATTGTTTCTTGTAAAATTGCCTTAATAGATGTTTTACAAGGTATGCAATTGACCGAGGTTGAGAAAGGCAACACACTTGTCAAAATTGTGCATGAAGTCTGGTGTGTGATCGTCTTTCTACTGAGCGATATATTTTAAGAGGCTGCTTTACTAGTTCAATTACACAAGTAAGAGTTTTATACATTGTCGTTATTTTATTGACAATTATCGGTAGCACTCATAAACCTTTTTGACATTTAAAGCCATGAAGTTTCTGACATGGAGATATAAGTTGGTTGTTGGTGTAATTGTTTTAGTCGGACGCTAGGTGGCGGTAACACACAGGTTTACTCTAGAGCAGAGGGGTCAAACTCATCTTCATTCAAAGGCCACACACAGCCTAATTTGATCTTATGTGGGCCAGTCCATTAAAAAGATGGAAGGAAGGAAGGAAGGAAAGAAAGACAGATCGATGGAAGGAAGGAAGAGAAGACATGAAAGAAAGAAAAGAAAAGAAAAAAGAACAGGTGGAAGGAAGGAATAAAGGAAGGCCCAATGTAATCTTATGTGGGCTTGTCCATTAAAAAGATGGAAGGAAGGAAGAGAAGAAAGAAAGACAAGATGGAAGGAATAAAGGAAGGAAAGACAGATGGAAGGAAGGAAGGAAGGAAGAGAAGACAGGAAGGAAAGATGGAAGGAATAAAAGAAAAAAGAAAGGAAGGAAAAGAAGATAGGATGGAAAGGTGAAAGGGAGGAAAGAAGAAAAGATGGAAGGAAGAGGAGACAGGAAGGAAAGAAAGAAAGAAAGTAAGAAAGAAATGACAGATGGAAGGAAGAAATGGTGAACGGAAAGATGGAAGGAAAAGAACACAGGAAGGAAAGTGGGCCGGATTAGACTCCTCGGCGGGCCGGTTCTGGCCAGCGGGCCGCATGTTTGACACCCCATGCTCTAGGGGATTTAGTTTAACACAGTCAGTTGAATACTACTCAATTAGAAAAAGGAGATATATAGCCTACATGTTTTCTTAATGAGTTCCTGACTTAATGACCTAGTGTGAGTGATATTCATGTTTAGCAAATTACTACTTAGACATTTTAACAACATGGTCCCCACTCCTATAACGAGCTTTAGTCTGGTATGTTCAGACATTGAGACTACTATCTTCAAAAGCCCCAATTGTCTTAAATTGTCTGTACTCAAGCATTTCAAGCGGTCAAATTGTCATTTTTTTCAGAAGCTGTTGAAGCTTTAGTGTAGCCAGCAAAACATGTTGGCCTCATCCTATATTTAAAAGAGCAAATCTATGTCACAGTATAATATAATAGTGGATCTTTAATAGTGGAATCTGATTGTCAGGAGTGGTTAAGCTGCCTTTTGTCCAGCAGATGGCACACTTGCTAATGATATTCACAGCTACTGTAGTGGCCGCTTTGTTTGAACACCTGTGTCCACACAGACAGGAGAACAACTCATATCTGACCTGATAATCAGTTGCAGTCAATCACTATCAAACTCAATCACCCCTATGTTGTGACACAACGTGGGCATCACAGGTCATCTAACCTGTGCAGTCATGCTGATAAGGACCAAGTTCTGATAAATCTGCTAATTATAAACCAAATTTTCCTGGATGATGTTATTCAGGACTTTTTTTTCTTTCTTCACAAACTATGACTGTCTACTCAGAAACCTGAAATGGTTAAAGAGGTTATATTACAAAGTCACTACCTCCTCTGCCAGGATAGATGTTCTGGTGTATTAGTCCAGGTCCTGCTGTGTCGAGAAGCAGCTCATTCAACTAGACTTATTCAATGAGCCTTGAAAATAAAGATAATGATTTTCAGGCCAATTTTAGGACCAGCACATGTCTGAGACTCATTTCTAGTGAGCCACATCAAAGTTGAAGGAAAATATAACTTTTCCTCTCTGGTGCGGACGCTTCAGGCCTGGCTGCTGGGATTTTGGGTAGTAGGACATGTGGCAGGAGCTTTGATCTGACAAACCACAGGATTTGACAGCAAGATTTGGGTTTTTAGATGATGACTTTATGGCTGAGCTTTAATGATGTTGGGTCTGCAAACAGTGATTGGAATAATATAGTGAACAATCCCTGCGGAGACACGGACACATGCATACTCACACACACACACTAAGACAATAATTTGACCTGTGCATAAGCATAAAATCACATTAAACCCGTACAACTAAAGTATATTTGAAGGTTGTAATGTTGCAGAACAAATTCAATATTTTAGACAGTGCAGTGAAAACACAGGGCAGAGTAGATCCTGAATCATATTTTCTGACAAAATATCAGTCTTCATTTGTCTGTACTTAATGTGATGAGTCCACTCACTCACTTAAATCCAGGAGATCATATTCATCTGAATATACGCCAAACTGTTTGTCAGGTAGTCTAGTACTGAAATGATTAGTGAGTTTATCAAGTAGTTAACTCACAGAAAAATGTATTGTTTAAGTCTTTTGTCAAGCCCTAGTTTTAGCCTGTTCAATGTGAGAATTTACAATCTTTCTCTACTTTTATTTTATTAACTTGTCCAGTTGTTTTTCAGACAAATGAAGCAAATTGAAGATCTATCAAGTTCACTATCATCACATTTTATGGAGTAAATGATTAATTGAATGAAACCCACAGATCAATCAGTACTGAAAATAACTGTTAGTTGCAGCCTTGGCAGTTATCTCTAGGAAGTGCACTTCCAAAATCACACCATGGACTGCTGCCAAACGCTGAGAATCTCCAGCCCTGACTGCAGGCCGTGTCACCTTTCCTTGACTGACTCCTCTCCTATTCTTTTCTCTCTCGCAGAGCAGGGAGTTGGCCCGCAAGCTGGTGGAGCACGGCCACAAGGGCACGGTCCTGAGCAGGGAGGAATTCGAGGAGAGGAAAGCAGCTGCACAGGCTGCAGAGGCTGCGAGGACCAACGCTTTCTATAACAGGAGCCGGCCAATGTGAGTTAACTTCTCAACAGCCCCACCACGCCGAGGTGTCATCTGCATGAGTAACAGGGAGGGGAGTGGGGGGGGGGGGGGCAACAAGTTTGCACACCCAAATCACCAGACAAAAGCTAGATATCAGGAAGTTCAGTTACATTCTGAAAATGAAATTTGGCTGTTTTAAAGTCTGAATGTGGTCAGAGGATGTTTGAATTAATCAGTCGCTGTGGCTAGAAGAAACGTTTCTCTCCTCCTCTCTGTCTGTCTATGTTAGTGTTCTGTGGTTCATTGTACTGACTTCTCATTCAGTGTGAAAGAACAGATGAGGGGATTTCAGACGAGTGGTCTGCAGTCCTCAGACTAGTATTCAGCCAGATTTACCTGCAAACCAGACATGAATTGTCCATAGTTTTACATTAACACTGGAACATTTGCCTTACTGTCAAGGTGTTTTGCACAAAGTGAAATCTGTTAAGTGTTAAAAACAAAAACAGGGTCAAAGACAGACACTGACTATCAGCTTCAGGACTGTTGTTGTATAGCTCATTCCAACCTCTGACCTTTGACCCTCCTTGTTTCTCTGTTTCTCCCTTACGTAATAGTGGGACATTTCACAGCTGTGGAAAATTACTTGATCCCTCGACTTGATGAAAAACTAAAAGTATTCAGTTTATGTTGCACTTGCATATTTGTTGAGCCAAATTATGTCACATGGCCCTGTGTAGATACTTGTGTTGCATCAATGCAGTGATCTTACCAAAATGAATGAGGGGGCTGTATTTTGATGCTCTACTATTGTCTAGTATAAAAAAAACAATAGCTGTTTCCCTTCAGACACACAAGTTCATTATTGTGCTGAGCCAGACCCATATTTTAGATGTGGATGTGTTATCTTGGGCAGCTGCACGGCCACAGTGGCACACACATACAATTTCAAGTTCAACTAATTGGGCTTTGACACCATATAAATCCATAACACTTGTCTGACAAGAGAACAGCCGAACAAGCTGAATCACCAATTACACTGTAGAGAACATCCAAGGACTTATACAACTTTCCCCTTATCGGGTGCTAGTTGCCAAGTCAAAGTTTGAGTGAACTTTTAAGATATACAATGGTGTTTTTCTTTCTTTCTTTGTTCTTTAGGCATTAAATTCTTCCTGCAGTGAGCTGCTGCAGTAAAATGTATGGAAGGAAATGTAAAATGTGTTTTTGACTGACTGGTAATCAAAGATTGAGAGGTCATTCAGTCAAAATCTTCAGTCTGTCCTCCCCAAAAACAAAAAAAAGACAGTATAGGTCATAATTTCAGTCACCAAAAACGACTTACGCTTACATTCGAGACTGGCATCCAGTAGCTGTAGTAAAAACCTGCAGAAGTGATGCAGTTGACGACTATATAAGGTGACAAATTCCCATTATTGGAGGTGGCGGCTTGCAAAAAAGTGGACTCGCTGCAGGAGACTGTCACTGTTCCTAACTGCAAGTGTCACATTTCCAACCGCGAGTTAGGACAGCTTTTTAAAAAACATAATTACAGTTGTTGTGTTGTTTACTGTTACCATCATGACGAAGGTTGTCTAATTATATGGCAGTAGGCAAGACCCCAAGTAGAGCGCTGGGCTTTGAAGCCAATTTGACATAGTGGCCAAACTGTGTAATTACAACGCCACATGCTGCTATTGGGCCCAAAATGAATTTTTGACTCAAAATTTGACTCTGATTACATTTAGAGAGTTTAGAAGAGCTGCACATTTAGATTGTTTAATCTTTATTCAAGTTAGCTGGTGAGCTAAACAGGAAGTTGCTAGTGAGCTTGCTCTATGGGCCCAATGATGTAAAAAAAGGAAGTTTTTTGACTTCATGAGCCACTGAGCAGCTTTCATAGGAATGAGTGGGGTTCTTCCTCCAACGCTGTATCCAGTTCTCTTTATACATTCATGACATTATGTTTCAAGTCATAATTTTAGCCTTAACCATGATCTCTCCTTACCGTAACCACACTAACCAAGTGTTTTTTTGTGCCTAAACATAACCAGACCTTAACCAACTAGACTTGTCACACCATAAAACATCATTATTGTTTTTTAACAGTGATTTGTAACCCTTTTAGAAAGCACAGACTAATCCGGCATTGCAGAAAATGCTCCTATCAGTCGTTCTGGAGCTTGAGGTACAATCAACCTATGTGGTCCTTTTTTTAATTACGAGGAAGTGTTGTTATATTTGATAGCTGTATCCGGTGCGGTAGCGGTTTGAGCAGCTTATTTAATCTTTTGCGATTGCATCTAATAAAAGACGAGGCAAATGGGAGTAATTCATCAAGAAGGTGACCTGGTATCAACATGGCTGTTATTTGAACAAGGCCCGGCCATCTGTCTAAATCCAGATCAAAAATGTTAATATAAACAAGCCGAATGACAAAACTACAAACTGGAGACCTCTATAAACTGCCCCTCCTGAGGAAAGTGATCACACAGATATTGTTCCCCTTTTGATAAAGCCATGTGCTTGTGGTATCGCCTTTGATGACAAGCCAGAACAGACTCCAAACAAGACTAGTAACTACACACACACACACAACTTATTCACACACACACACACACTGAGGGGTTTTAGAGGTATCCAAACATTTACCTGCTAGGTGTTGAATTTGATTGAACCCTCAGATGCTTATCCAAATGTGCAGATGTCTCGCCGCTGTCACCCCCCACCCCCCCTCCCCCCCTACCTCCCTCCTCTGAATGTCTGTGAACATCAGTGACACTGGTGAAATGGGAGCCTCCACACCTGCAGTTATAGTGATATTAGGCCACAAAGCCTTTCATCTTGTCCCAACAGGATCCAGGGAAATGTTGTACGGGAACATCGGGGATGTTATATACACAGCAGTTTGTTCAGTTTCCAAGATCTACAATCTCTGTGTCGAGGTTGTTGTGAAGTCTGTGATCTGTAAAAATGTGTGGTTGTAAAGGTCACAAATTTTTCGATTGGAGTGCGGGATCAGATGCTTCACTTTGACAACATCCAGGCAGATTGGGAGTTTGAAGAAGCGCTCCACCGACATCCCGTGTTTTGAGTATAGCAAACATTTGCACCCTGCAGCCTTGAAAAGTTCGGAAACATCTGAAAAAAAAAAGCATCTAATTGTCCAACTTCTCAAACCGCTGCTGCGTAATTAATTTCTCCACTGTTGACATATAATCAATAGCAGAGTAGTTCTTGGCCATGTTTTTGGTTAGTTACTGGCATGTGTTTGTTGAACTCCAAGTACCGACAGTTTGTATCAAGTGTCTGCTCAGATTTGAAATCTCGTTTACTCGTCTGGTTTCCTAATCTGAGTCAAAATTCTGCCATTTTATAATAATATTCATAATCATCTTTATTTATTTATACAGCACTTTTTTTAAAACAAATGTTACAAAGTGTTTCACAGGCCACAGATTACATAAGAGTAGAGCAGGGGTGTCAAACTCATTTTCATTTGAAGGCCACAAACAGCCCAATTTGAGCTCATGTGGGCCGGACCGTTAAAAAGAAGGAAGGAAAAGAAGGAAGGCAGAAAGGAAGGAAGGTGAGAAGGAAAGATAAGGAGAAGGAAGAAAGGACAGGTGGAAGGAAGGAAGGAAGGAAGGAAAGAATAAAAGTGAGGAAGGAAGAAAGGAAAGATTGGAAAAGAAGACAGGGAGGAAAGATGGAAGGTAGGAAGGGAGGAAGGAAAGATGGAAGGATGGGTGGAAGAAGAAGACAGGAAGGACAGATGGAAGGATGGGTGGAAGAAGAAGACAGGAAGGACAGATGGAAGGATGGAAAGATGGAAGGAAGGGTGGAAGGAAGGAAGAATGGAAGGATGGGTGGAAGAAGAAGACAGGAAGGACAGATGGAAGGATGGAAAGATGGAAGGAAGGGTGGAAGGAAGGAAGGAGAAGAAGACAGGAAGGAAAGATGGAAGGAAGGAAAGACAGATGGAAGGAAGGAAGAAAAAAAAAGACAGGGAAGGAAAGTGGGCCGAAGTGGACCTCTCGGCGGGCCGGTTCTGGCCCACGGGCCGCATGTTTGACACCCCTGGAGTAGAGACAGCAACAACACATAAAGTAATAGAATATTAAAGAGAGTATTGAAGAGATTATATAAGTTAAAAATAAAATACACCAAAAACTAGGACACACACTCTCAACATGAGTATATTACAACAATGCCATCCTAAAAAAAGTAGGGTTTAGTAAATGTTGACATTGATGAAGACAGTCTAATGTCCACATGAAGTTCATTCCAGAGTTTGGGGCCTCTTTTTTTGTTAAATATTGTATTTGTCTGATTTTACCGCTTTAGACGAGACAACCTTGACTTCTGTTGGAAAAAGGTGGAAGGAAGGAATGAATGAATAAAAGTGAGGAAGGAAGAAAGGAAAGATTAGAAAAGAAGACAGAGAGGAAAGATGGGAGGAAGGACAGATGGAAGGATGGGTGGAAGGAAGGAAGGAAGGAAAGAGAAGAAGACAGGAAGGAAAGAAAGAAGGAAGGAAGGAAGGAAGGAAGGAAGAAAGGAAAGATGGGAAAAGAAAACAGGGAGGAAAGATGGAAGGAAAGGACGAGAGGAAGGACAGATGGAAGGATGGAAAGATGGAAGGATGGGTGGAAGGAAGGAAGGCAGAAAGGAAGGAAGGTAAGAAGGAAAGATAAGGAGAAGGAAGAAAGGACACGTGGAAGGAAGGAAGGAAGGAAAGAATAAAAGTGAGTCGAAGTGGACCTCTCGGCAGGCCAAAAACGAGGACACACGCTCTCATCATGAGTATATTACAACAATGCCATCCTAAAAAAAGTAGGTTTAGTAAATGTTGACATTGATGAAGACGGTCTAATGTCCACATGAAGTTCACTCCAGAGTTTGGGGTCTCTTTTTGTTAAATATTTTATGTGTCTGATTTTACCGCCTTAGACGAGACAACCTTGACTTCTGTTGGAAAAAGGTTTGCATAGTAAAACATGTTCATATTTCTCAGAGTGAGGTATTGAAATAGGTATTGTGGCTGTCTGTCTGTACCTAAATAAAGTATCCACACTAGTAGCAGAACATTTCAAAGCAAACCCAGCCAGCCTTAGTGGAGAAGCGGATTATGTTGCAGGAGTGGTTAAAGAGGTTTCTATAGCATGAATAACATAAGTTTTTATGTTTCTTGATATTATATTCCTCTGTGACTGTGACTGTGGGTTACCATAGAAACCTAATGTAACTGTCATGAATCAAAGATGACAGCGTATCATCGTCCCACGCTGCAGAATATATAATCATTACCTAAAGCTGAAGGTGAGCCCACAGCCCAAAAATGAAATATTTGAACCCTTGTGTTGTCTTCCCGGGTCAAATTGACCCCATCTCTTTTGACTCTTCCTTCCTTCCTTCCTTCCTTCATCCTTTCCTTCCTTCCTCCTTTCCTTCTCTCCTAAATTACTTCCTCCTTTCCTTCCTTCCTTCTTTCGTTCCTTCGTTCCTTCCTTCCGTCCTTCCTTCCTTCCTCCCCTCTTTCTTTGCTCCCTCCTCCTTCCTTCCTTGCTTGCTTCCTTCCCTCCCTCCTTACTCCTTTCTTTCTTTCCTTCCTTCCTTCCTTCCTTCCTCCTCTCTTTCTTTGCTCCCTCCTCCTTCCATCCTTCCTTGCTTCCCTCCTTCCTTCCTTCCCTCCCTCCTTACTCCTTTCTTCCTTCCTTCCTCCTATCTCTTTCCTTCCCTCCTTCCATCTCCTCTCCTTCCCTCCTTCCTTCCTCTTTTCCTCCTTCCTTCTGTCCTTCCTTGACCTGAGGACAACAGGAGGGTTAAATTCAAGAGTAAGATTAATATTCTTTCTTATCATCTCGAAACATTCACATACATTGAAAGCAAAATGTGTCCTCTAGTCAACATGGGATCAAAGAAAACAAGTAAATCCTCACAGTTGAAAAGCTTGAATTTAAAAAAAAAGTTTGGCATTTTGCTTGAAAAGTGACTTTTTTTTTAATGTTCATATTTTTATTAGGAGGTAAGGCACAATAGTACAGAAACCAATGTTATAATTACATTGAGTATCACATCACATCAGCATCACAATTGAAAATATAAATATATCGATACAATGGAAATACTGTGCATCATGATGAATAAAGAGCAAGACATACAGTCTGCCTCCTAGGATGAAAAGTGACTTTAAAGCAGGGGTGTCAAACATGCGGCCCGTGGGCCAGAACCGGCCCGCCAAGGGGTGCGATCTGGCCCACTTTCCTTCCTGTGTTCTTTTCCTTCCTTCCATCTGTCCTTCCTTCCATCTGTCCTTCCTACCTTCCTTTTATCCTTTCTTTGTTCCTTCCTTCCTTTCTTCCTTCCATCTGTCCTTCCTACCTTTCTTCCTTCTGCCCTTCCTCCCTTTCTTCCTTCCTTCCATCTGTCTTTCCTTCCTTCCCTTCTTATTTCCTTCCTTCCTTCCTTCCTTCCCTTCTTATTTCCTTCCTTCCTTCCTTCCTTCCTTCCTTCCTTCCTTCCTTCTTTCCCTCCATCTTTTTAATGATCCGGCCCACATGAGATGAAATTGGTCTGTATGTGGCCCTTGAATGAAAATGAGTTCGACACCTCTGCTTTAAAGGATTATTACTGATTAATCAACAACTCCAATTCCACTCTGAGAGCCATTTTTCAACCACACCAGCAATATTTATTATTTAATACTAAAAATCTCGATTTTCAGTCAAATATTCCTTAAAAGCTTTGCCTCGACTATGACAAAGCTACACTGGATTAATGGATATTAGTCTTAACTAGGCAAGTGTTCAATGAATGTCAACACCACAAGTGTAATAAGGGTGCAGAGTTGTTTCCCTTTGGCTTATTTTATATTAAATTTGACAGGGACCGCGTACAGGAGACATTAATATGAAACAATGGGGAAGATATGTTTAATCACTCGCTGCTTTCCATCTGCCTATCGGTCATCTTAATGATTTTTTATTTTGAATATTAAAGCACCTGTTCTAGAAATGAAGTATTTGGCCCTTTTTAAAAAAAACAAAAACACAAAAACCCCTAATTAATCATAGAGTAGCTTGTGTTTTCATCAGGGCTCTGCAGTGGACAGATGAAAACGCTCTGTTAATAATCGGACATTGCTGGGAAAAGCATCACTCGTAACCATTTTACAGTCTGTTGTTCTGAGCCGGCTGGACTGGAGCGAGTGGTTTTTGAATCCCCTCCAAGGTAATTAAGCAGCGGTGTTATGTTATTTCAAAAGGAAAACACTTTACATTGGATGTGATCCTGTTCTAGGTAAGTGATAGCTTTACAGCAAATTAATGTTAATTTTTTTATATTAAATTTAACCCTTAAATAATCATCGGATACATCTGCTTGTGTTTTAAGAGTTTCTCACACTTTTTGCTCTTGCATTATGTGACCTGAGACTGAAGTGTGGGGAAAGAAATCCAGTACATTTCACCTGCTGTTTGGATTATTGCTTCAATGCCAACAACCTGTAGGCGAATATAGGCTGACTTTTTTTTTTTTTTTTTTAACAGTATGGCTTTTGAACTAATTAACAGCTTTCATTGCTTTCCCACATTTGGGGATTTGAAGTTTTGCAAAAGGCCCTTGACAAGACAGACCCCCCCCCCCCCCATTACCCTCCCTACAGCTTTTTCTAGCAGCTCCTTTCCATCTAAAAAAAGTGACAAGTTTGAGCTGTGTCACCTTCTATGTTGAAATGCAGATTGCTCTTTCCTCTGTGGTTTTTCTGATTGGACTTCCACCAAAAACTGACCCCGTGACCTCGCGTTATGGTCACATTGTGAAAATAAGAGGCCCCCGAGATGCAATGTACCACCTGCAAAAAAAAAAAAAGGGGGGGGGGCTAAGCACAATCAGTACAGTGTTCTGAAAAATTAGCGTGGCTGCAAAGAACTGGCAGTTGCACGGTAAACAAACTAAATGTAGTTCTTCTTCTTCTTTGGAAAGCATTTGGATTTGCATGTGATTGTGCCTCTTTTCAACACATGGTAATCTGCTTTTTCAAAAAACCTCGTATTCCC
Source organism: Scomber japonicus (assembly GCF_027409825.1). Taxonomy (NCBI): domain Eukaryota; kingdom Metazoa; phylum Chordata; class Actinopteri; order Scombriformes; family Scombridae; genus Scomber; species Scomber japonicus. Next base: position 7,637,246 of record NC_070586.1, read on the forward strand.
CCTGAAGACTTTTGCACCTGCATACTTATATCCACCCACATGGCACTGGGTAGCCATGCTGTTTTGGGAATGCCTTTTGCCTCCTTTGTAGGCCTTAACCTATGTCTCCCAAGGCATGTCTTTTTTCACTGTTCTGTCACTGCTCTCTGTTTTCCACCCTCCACCCCCCCACCCCTTCCTTTCTCTTCTTTTCAACCTCCCCGTGCTCTCTTGGAGACCTTTAGTGCCTGCAGGTGTATAAATAGAGCTGTTTTCAATTAAGGGCTAACCTCGCCTGTAGCGTGCATCTGATCAATGAATACCCCTGCACCTGTGGTAATAAAATACCAAAGGGAGTGGAGATAGTGCCGTGAATGCTAATCAGATGTTGCCCTGTTGTTGCCCTGTCTCATTCTTAAGGACAACATGCTCCTCCTGACAGATTTGGCTGTGAAAGGAGGGGGGCTTTGCCAGCACATCACAAAAAAAAAAAAAGAGAGAAAAAGACCAAACAAAAGACCCGGTGCTCTCATCAGACCTAAGTGAAATTCAATACGTGATTGAAAAAGGAAACTTGAATGAATGAATGGGATGCTTAGTCAGTTGTGTGGTTGTTTGGTTTGGGGGATGCCAAATAGATAAAGTCAGAATCAACTATTGCAAAAGAACAGGGTTGGGTTGTTTGTCGGCTTCAATTTTGGATCTGATTCCAAGTTGGTAAAATATACAGAATTTTTTAAAGCTGAGTCATTTATTTATTTATTCTTCCTTCTTTTTCTTATCAAAGAGAAACGTACTAATGGCGCTTTTCCATTACATAGTGTTCCAGCACGACTCAACTCGACTCGTTTTTTTTGCGTTTCCACTAGGGATAGTACCTGGTACCTGCTACTTTTTTAGTACCTGCTCTGCTGAGGTTCCAAGCGAGCCGAGCCGATACTAAATGTGACGTCAACAGACTGCCGGCCACTGATTGGTCAGAGAGTCGCTGGAAGAGTCATGAGTCGTCCCACACAAGAATCAAACCCGCCACTTTTAAATACCGGCAACAATGTTACAGCCATACGGCTCAATGTTCTTGCTTTGTGTGTGACAGGAAGCCACATACAGCAGCAGGAAGGAAGGAAGGAGGGAGGGAAGAAAGGAAGGAAGGACAGAGGGAAGGAAGGAAGGACAGAGGGAAGAAAGGAAGGAAGGACAGAGGGAAGGAAGGAAGGACAGAGGGAAGAAAGGAAGGAAGGACAGAGGGAAGGAAGGAAGGACAGAGGGAAGAAAGGAAGGAAGGACAGAGGGAAGGAAAGAAGGACAAAGGGAAGGAAGGACAAACGGAAGGAAGGAAGGAAGGAAGGAAGGTAGGAGGGAGCCGTTGCTATGACTACCCCACCCACGTTGAGTAGGTACTTCTTTGTAATGGAAAAGGTCGTTCCTGGAGCCGAGCCGAGTCGAGTCAAGTCGAGTAGTGCTGGAACTGTGTAGTGGAAAAGTGCCATTTGATTCAGATCAGAAAAGTAATCAGATGAAACTTGAGTTTTACTTCTTTAATTGTCAATACATTGATTTTCAGCCACAGTAGCAGCACGGCTCTATAGATGTCTTTTTCTTATCAAAGAGAAACTTACTATAAGCATTCAGATAGTTGTAAGCAGCAAATGCAATCAGATGAAACTTGAGTTTTAGTTCTTTAACCCTCCTGTTGTCCTCAATTCAAGGAAGGAAGGGAGGTAGAAGGAAGGAAAGGAGGAAGGGAAGAAGGGAGGAAGAAGGAAGGAGAGAAGGATGGAAGGAAAGAAAGGAGGAAGGGAAGAAGGGAGGAAGAAGGAAGTAAAGGAGGAAGGAGAGAAGGAAGGAAGGAAGGAAAGAAGGGAGGAAGGAAGGGAGGAAAGAAGAGAGGGAGGAAGGAAATGAAGGAAGGAAGGTAGGAGGGAGGGAGGAAAGAAGGAAGGAGGGAAAGAAGGACAGAGGAAAGAAGGAAGGGGTGAAGGTAGGGGGAAGGAAGGAGGGAGGGAGGGAGGGAGGGAGGGAGGGAGGAAGGAAGGAAGGAAGGAAGGAAGGAAGACGACACAAAGGTTAATTGTCAGTACATTGATTTTCAGCCTCAGTAGCAGCACGGCTCTATAGATGTCAGTGTCGGTCGCTCCGTCTGTGTTTCCTCGTCTCATCAACTACCGGATGGATTTCCATACAGCTTTGTACAAACACTCGTGTTCCCCAGGTGATGAATCCTTAATGACTTCAGTGACTCTTGCTCCAATGCCACCTTCATGTTTACATTTGTGGTTCGGACTGGAATGTCTCAAACACTACTTGACGGGTTTGCTATGAAATTCGGTACAGATGCTTATTTTTTCCCCTCACGGTGAATTTTAAAAAACCTCCGTGATCCCTTAGTGTTCTCTTTCACATTATAATATTTTATTTTAGTGATATGATCTAAAAAACTAGTGATATTCAGCTGTTTAGTCAATCTATGTCAAACATCATACCTGCATGTTAAAACACCAGCCTCACAGAGCTGCTAGCATGACTGTACAATCTTAATAATCAGCTATTTTAATGATTATAAATAGATTACTAATGCAGTGTAATTAACTTAGCTGCTTACGTTTGTAGAAAACTAAACCTAAAGAAATCTAATAAGAGCTTGACTCTGATTTAATAAAGTGTTGTGATCATGAAGTGACATAATGAATTAGGCTTGTGTGTCCATTTGTTTTAAAGGCGTGGTGTTATATTACATCATAAAGACTTGTTCTTTTTTAAATATTACATATTATTTACCATTGGAAATTGTGTTATGATTCAAAAAATGAATAAAAAAAACCCTTTCAGTGTCACATCCATATCGTAAGTCCTTTTTTATAGTCTCACGTTTTCATCTCGGTGAAGCATAACATTTGATATAAAGTGAGAGACAAACAAAGGGAGCAAGGGGAGCACTGCTGAGCAGACGTGAGGCCTCCGCTTCCTCTCAGCTCCGGCTCTGGCTCGGGCCCAGAAGTCCATGTCAGCATATGTCCTGACCTCGCGTGCTCACGGCAGCCCTGCGAGGTTTCCATCAGGCTCCCCGCGATCTCCCCACAGTCCAAACCACAGCCATGCTCATTGTCCATTGTGCTGCTACGTTTTTACAGTCCGCCTCAAGAATTCTCCGCTCTCTAACTCTCTACTCTATATTAAAAGTGAGCTATCACTTGCTGTGCCAAGTAAAACCAGTGCCACGAACACGCACAGTGAATACATTTCACTGCGGATCCGACCTCCAGATGCTTAGCAAAAATAAGATTGTGGATGTGACTGACATGAGAAGCCTCACAAAGCTGATCCCAGCCTCATTTTTTAGCCAGCCAAACCCCCGCCACTCTCCGCGACTGCTACTCTGGCGAGGGCCCTCAGGCGACGAGGTTTTGCAGTCTCTATTACATGTGCTGTCAAGCCAATTGCCTTCCTTGCACTCTGTGATTTTGGACGGGTGTGTAACTTTGGAGCTCTCCCCCTGCAAGCTCAGTCCAGAGACACACACATCCTGCCAGGCTTAAGCTCGCCACCACATCCCACCACGCAGCAGCACATAGATCAACATATACGCCACTCCGGGACCAGCTGGTGCAGCAGTTAATAAATAACAAGCTGTCGTTTGACCTGGATGTTTCCACATTTTAGAAGTCATTGCATATTTCATAGTAATGACTTGATTTAATGAAACATCTGCCTTCACTCACTGGCTACATTTGATATGTGAGACAACAAAAAATATTATGATTTATCTCGACAAAATAATCTGAACTCCGGGTCTTCTTACGAGCTTTTTCCAACGCTTTAAATCGCATCAGTTGCAAAACAATACGATTTTGTTTAGATATGGTCTGACTGAAATGTGTTTTTGGGTGCATTTACATCTTGGATAAACATGCATTTTTCTCCGAGATAAGATACCCACATAGAGATTGTATAATAATACCATGTGTGAATGGTAAGTCAATGATAAACATTTTAATCTGGAATTTACCCCCTACCCCTAAACCCTTTGTTCACTATTTAGACACATGTGTAACGTAAGACGAGCTGAGAATTGGTGACAAATTTGAGGCAGTCACAGTTTTGTAAAAGCGTCAAGAAAAATGCTTCATCAGCCAAATTCCAATTAGAGAAGTTATTTTTCTTACTGGTCTACAGTTGTACATACAACTGCTAGCTGATATATATCAGGCTTGAAACTTTTGGCTTTTAAAATATTAAGAATGAATATCTTCTACTAGGACAGACAGGGTTTTAGAGGTTTAGTTTAAAATGCACAGGAAATGATAAAGAGTGTAATTAAAGTAGTCATTTCTTCTAATTTGCATCATATTCAGATTCTGCAACACTTTAGCTATGTTTGAAATCACTTCCTGTTTACTATACCGTGCACTACATTTACCATTTTATTTCCAAAATCCTGAGTGTGTAAATATATCCACTATATAGGAACGAAAAAGTAGTATCCATGGCATTTATAATACAATCCCAATAGCAATACTCCACATTTTAAAGATGGGACAACTACTGTTATGTGACTCTACTGCTGATGGTGACAACACAATATGATGATGATGATTAGTTAGTGTCTGAAATCTTGATTTGAGTCAACAATTTAGCATCTATTATATAGCGAGTAGTGAACAAGAGAGGGATTTCGGACACAGACTAAATGACTTATTGGAGGATTCTTTCTACTTTTACCTCTCACATCCTGCAGCCTCAAGGCAAGGTAAGGTGAGGCAGTTTTATTTATATAGCACATTTCATACACAATGGCAACTCAATGTGCTTTATATAAAACAGAAAAACATGTAATTTGAGAAACATTAAAACATACAATTACCCCCCCCCCCCCATAATAAAAACAAAGTACAGAAAAATAGAAAGAGAGAAATAAAATACTAGAATAGAGCATTAAATATAAGATTTCAGCATAAAATAATGATTAGCTTTAAAATCATTAAAAGGACATGTAGAGTGCAAATGAAAGATTAAAATGTAAAGTGCTTTAAAAGAGCTCAATCATAAGCACAGGAGAAGAGAAGTGTTTTTAACTCTCCTGTTGTCCTCGAGTCAAGGAGGGGAGGATGGAAGGAAGGGAGGGAGGGAGGAAGGGAGGAAGGAAGGAAGGGAGGGAGGGAGAAGGAAGGGAGGAAGGAAGGGAGGGAGGGAGGGAGGGAGGAAGGGAGGAAGAAAGAGGGAAGGAAGGGGGGGGAGGGAGGGAGGGAGGGAGGAGTAAGAGAGGGAGGGAGAAGGAAGGGAGGAAGGAAAGGAGGGAGTGAGGAAAGAAAAGAAGGAAGGAAGGAAGGAAGGAAGGAAGGGAGGAGGGAAGGAAGGCAAGGAAGAATTGAAGGGAGGAAGAAAGAGGGAAGGAAGGAAGGAAGGAAGGGAGGAAGAAAGAGGGAAGGAAGGGAGGAAGGAAGGAAGGAAGGAAGGAAGGTAGGAAGAGTCAAAACAGACATGGTCAATTTGACCCGGGAGGACGACACAAGGGTTAACCTGGATATAAAAATGATTTCAGTTCTGCTGGTAGTTTGTTCCAGTTGTGTAAAAGCTGCTTCATCATGTTTAGTTTGAACTCTGGGCTAACCTATCTGACCTGAGTCAGTAGATCTCAGAGCTCTACTGGGTTCATATCCTCAGACTCAGTACAGTATACAGTAGGAATCACATGTGATAGAAGACATCTGCCTTTTTACCCCACACCTAGTAACCTGTAGCTTAGAGCCCTTGATGAAGGGGAGGAAGTGGTTTCCACCTCATGTAAGCGTTACCATCAGGCTACCAGGCTGCACTGTCATCTTCTCCTTTTGTACTTCTGAGTGTTTTGGATGGATGACGAGTGTGATGCATTAATCAGACTGTAAGGTTCTGCTTAAAACTGAGGCCTGCTGCACTGAAACCTGGTCTTTATTGCCACCTCTTCTTAAAAAAAAACCCAACAGATTTTAGAGTGAAAGTACTGTATGAGTTCAGATCCAGGTTGTGAATAGTTCCAGCAGTGTATTACAACAAAAAAGACTTTCATTCTTTACTAATCAGCAGTTGAAATGAGTTCAAACTACTTTTTAAATGATTTCATAAGTGTTGCTTTTCATTACATTGTTAGCTAATAAACTGATGAGGAGGAAACCACACTGTTAACATGTGCGAGGCAGCAGGCTTTCAGGGATGAGAGCTTACATTGGGATAGATTTTCTTTTTCCAGAAAAACTTTTGAAGTTTCCTGCAGCTCGGTTCCAAATCTACACACTAGAGTTGACTTCAAAACATGAATCTGAATCATTACGGCTCCTTTCACTCTCTGTTTGACCTCTCCATCGCTAAATACAGCAAGAGCTCGACTCTATAGTCTGTATCCAAATAGAATAGATCTAGTTTCTCAATAAGAGCTCATTATGCAAAAGATGACAATGATTCCTTTGATCCACATTAACAAAAATATACTCTACTCAGGACTCAGGAAGGCAATGTGCAATGTGCAACCTCCCCAACCCCCCCAAAAAAGCTAAGGTGTCCACAATACACAAAGAAGGCTCAGGTAGAATATCATGTGTGGCACATGTGTAACTGATACATTCGGCTCATTGTAATCAGAGGTGACAGAGGATTTTAGAAAAAGCCCAAAATAAAGTAAATTGTCATGCTGTGTGGAATTTCCCTTGACGTTCACCAGCCCAAAATAATATTTTCCATAAGATTCATTTTCCCAAGCACTCTGAGGAAAAATATTCTGGTACAGTATGTGTTGTTTCATAAGAAATCACTGTATTATTGAAAGTTCCCATCTGCCAAACCATCGAAAGCTGCAGGATAATGAAAGCTTCAATCTGTTAATCTGTCTCAAGAATAAAAGAAGAAATCATTTCAAAGCACAACATCTGTTAACCGTCATGAAGTGAAAATCTCTCTCTCTCAAAACCCGCCACCCCCCACCCCCCCACCCCCACCATTTGTCCAGTTGGTGAATATTTATTTGCCTACAAATTAAGGAGGAATGCCATCTGCCCGATTCCACAAAGAACTTTTTAATGACATTCCTTTAATTATGTTGGAAATTATTTGCAAATTTTTTGCACTTGTGAAAGAGGACACACGTTTGTACAGATCAAATTAGTTTGGCATGGGTGTTGAAATTACTACAGTACAGCATATTGAGTTACTTCATCATTCCCCTGCAATAAGGATAGATTTTCCTCTGTGCAAACAGTAAAAAGGAAATTGTCTTAAGAGATCAGAAAAGAGATGCATCATTGTTCAGGTTGTAGGTCATTAGGTGAACAAAGATTCAAAGGTGAAGGATGTGAGAAGTTAAAGCGTGAAGAGAGCGAGCAGAGGCCTCTAAAAGAAGGACAGTGTGAGAAAGACATGCAAAGATTTTATACACGACTTTGTCAAATTAGCACAACCCCAAAATGTGAATTTAATGCTGTGGATTCAAACAGATAGATAGATAGGTAGATGGATAGAGAGAGAGAGATATATAGATAGGTAGGTAGGTAGGTAGGTAGGTGGATAGATGGATAGATACTGTGGATAGATGGATGGATGGATGGATAGATACTATAGGTAGGTAGGTAGGTAGGTAGGTAGGTAGGTAGATACTATAGGTAGGTAGGTAGGTAGGTAGGTAGGTAGATACTATAGGTAGGTAGGTAGGTAGGTAGATACTATAGGTAGGTAGGTAGGTAGGTAGATACTATAGGTAGGTAGGTAGGTAGATACTATAGGTAGGTAGGTAGGTACTGTAGGTAGGTAGGTACTGTAGGTAGGTAGGTAGATACTATAGGTAGGTAGGTAGGTAGATACTATAGGTAGGTAGGTAGGTAGATACTATAGGTAGGTAGGTAGGTACTGTAGGTAGGTAGATACTATAGATAGATACTATAGATAGGTAGGTAGGTACTGTAGGTAGGTAGATACTATAGATAGATACTATAGATAGGTAGGTAGATAGATAGATACTATAGAGATAGATAGATAGATACTATAGAGATAGATAGATACTATAGAGATAGATAGATAGATAGATAGATAGATAGATAGATAGATAGATAGATACTATAGAGATAGATAGATAGATAGATAGATAGATAGATAGATACTATAGAGATAGATAGATAGATAGATAGATAGATAGATAGATAGATACTATAGAGATAGATAGATAGATACTATAGAGATAGATAGATACTATAGAGATAGATAGATAGATAGATAGATAGATAGATAGATAGATAGATAGATACTATAGAGATAGATAGATAGATAGATAGATAGATAGATAGATACTATAGAGATAGATAGATAGATAGATAGATAGATAGATAGATACTATAGAGATAGATAGATACTATAGAGATAGATAGAGAGGTAGGTATATAGGTAGGTAGATGGATAGATAGATAGATTAGATCTCCTCACATAAGATAACGTGACAGCATGTAACACAACCATGATGTGCGATGTGTGTGTGATCATCAGTTAGTTACAGTTGTCATGGAAGCTGCAGTAATATTTACCAGGAGCAGATCATCTCAGAACGTTCTTGATCAATGAAAACAAACCAGTGGAAATATCCATCAGTGGTCACAACAGCAGATTTTTACTTTTATCTCTGAACAAATCTTAGATATAAACAGTGATTTAGAGGTCTGGAACAAGGCCGGTTCTTTTCAGTCCTGCATGATGGTGGTACAATATCCAGTCTACTCTGCCAGTTCCGCAGGTGAAACAACAAGGTTTTGAAATATCACTGCATTTTTTTTGTTTTTTGGAGAATAAAACAATAAACACTGTAAGTTTGTTGAACTTTTATTTCCAGGAAAGTCAATTTGGAATTAAATATTATGAATAAAACGAGAATCTAGTATGTATTACCCATTTGATCCATCTTTCATCGCCATAGCAACCTTTAATAATTGCCCATATGCAGGATAGAAAAAGCTGGTACTGATCTCATTTTACAATTTTAAAACCTTAATGGTGCTTAAATCTTTAAATAGAACCATCTAAGCCAGGGGTGTCAAACATGCGGCCCGTGGGCCAGAATCGGCCCGCCGAGAGGTCCGCCCCGGCCCACTTCCTGTCTTCTTTTCCTTCCTTCTTTTCGTTGTTTGTTACTTAATTCCTTCCTTCCTTCCTTCCATCTTTCCTTCCTTCCTTCCTTCCTCCCTTCCTTCCATCTTTCCTTCCTCCTTTTCTTTCTTTCCTTCCTTCCTTCCATCTTTCCTTCCATCTTTCCTTCCTCCTTTTCTTCCTTCCTTCCTTCCTTTCTGTCTTCTTTTCCTTCCTTCCTTCCACCTGTCCTGTCTTCTTTCCATCTTTTCTTCCTTTCTTCTCTTCCTTCTTCTCCTTTTTTCCTTCCTTCCTTCCTTCCTTCCTTCCTTCCTTCCTTCCTTCCTTCCTTCTTTCCTTCCATCTCTTTAATGATCCGGCCCACATGAGATCAAATTGGTCTGTATGTGGCCCTTGAATGAAAATGAGTTTGACACCTCTGGTCTGAGCTAAAAGAAATATACAAATACATTAAATCCAGAACTTCCGATAGAGCTATAAGAGCTTAGATATTACTGAGGAAATGCTATTTTTAAACAGTTTACGAGGCTCATGGCCCAGGAAGAAGGCCCCTCAGTTTTAGGTATGGTTGAGCACATTATGAAGTGTTTATATGTGCATAAACACACTTGGAGGACAGTTACAGTGCAGGAACATCTGTCCACCCCCAGCAGAGGTGGAAAAAAGAGTTGCATAAAGTCCAGTCCAAGAGTTTAAGAACAATGACCCAATTTTTACTTTGTCTCTGATTGTGAGACTTTCTTTACGCCATAATTGTAATTGATTATAAGTTAGTATAATTTATGATGTGAAGTTGATCAGAAGTGCTGCAGCAACTTGACTCAACCATGACTGACTGCAATGCTACATCTGTAAAGTCTAGTTGTTCGGAGCTAATGTAACAAGGTATTGACTTATTTTCGGATGGTACTCTGGAATTTACTTTAGGACATGTAAATACCATAGACTGTATAAAAGAAATGGACGTAACATCCGTGACGTCACCCATTGGTTTGTGGACTGCTGCTCGGAAGCCAATAGTTTCGAATCTAGGCAGTGCCATCTTGAAAATTTCAGGTGCATGCTGGGAAAAATAAAAACAAGCATTCTACTTATATGGGCATGAGGCGAGGCCATGGGCGGAGCGGGGAGGTTGCTATGGTTACGAGGACTGGATCTCGAGAACATTGGTCAATCAACCTGTCAATCAGGACGTAGCCACGCCCTAATGCATACCTTGCTTTATCGTGAAATATAAAATCAGGGAGGCCAAAATGTCCTAAATGAACATCATACTGCATTGAAGAAGGCTTTAAACTAGCGATTGAGACCATAAACACATTTTGAAAACGTTTACTGAGGTTAGAAATCAAGTGAGAAGTTGGTGAATTCTCCATTGACTGTCGCCCCCTGGTGGCCTTTTGATAGAATGCAGTTCTAAGTTACTTCCGCGTTGGCCTCATTTCAGAGGACCAGAACTCCCCGCCTGGTAAATACCTGATACTCTTGCTCTATATTTTAGGGTTACAAGCTATTTTTTTATTATGTTACGCACACCATTGTAGCCCCTACCTATTCCAAAAGCTACTATGTCAATTTTAATTAAAAAAAAACCAAAATGCAAGAATTGTGGTAGAAAATCTCCAAAACAACACATTTGATGTTACATAAATTACTTATATGATCTTTAGTTGATCTGCTGCCTGCATGATTAAAGTTTAGTTACGGCTGCTCAATTAATCGAAATTTGATCGTGATTACGATTTTGGGGCCAAATGATCTCTTTTGGGGATAAAACAATTTTTTGTAATTTTCCATTGATAGAAGGCTGCTGCTTGGAGAGAAAATTAATTAAGCTGAATGGACAAGAAATGCCCAATTTCTAAAGTAAAAAAAAAAAAAAATCAATTCAATTTTGACCCAAATAATGATGCTTATGATATTTTCCATAATCGAACAGCCCTAAGTTCAGTGTACATCAAGCGGCTAAGACTACGTGGTTAAGTTTAGGGAAAGATTGTGGTGACCGGTAAAAGAAACCAGTGTTGTTTTTTCTAGACAGGATGTAAAATTGAATAAATTGCACTCACTTTGTACAACCAGCCATCCGTTCGCTACTTTGACCCATATCATTGTAGTAAAAGCATAGACTGTATATAAGAAATGGACGTAACATCCGTGACGTCACCCATTGGTTTGTGGACTGCTGCTCGGAAGCCAATAGTTTCGAATCTAGGCAGCACCATCTTGAAAATTTCAGGTGCATGCTGGGAAAAAAAGAACACAGATTCTACTTATATGGGCATGAGGCGGAGTCATGGACGGAAGTATGGGCGGGACTAACGGCGGAGCGGGGAGGCTGCGATTGGTTGCGAGGGCTGGATCTCAAGGACATTGGTCAATCACCCTGTCAATCACAACGTAGCCACGTAGCCTGCTTTATCGTCAAATATAAAATCAGGGAGTCCAAAATGTCCCAAATGAACATCATACTGCATTGAAGAAGGCTTTAAACTAGCGATTGAGACCATAAACACATTTTGAAAACGTTTACTGAGGTTAGAAATCAAGTGAGAAGTTGGTGAAGTCTCCATTGACTTGTATAGAGACGGTCGCCCCCTGGTGGCCTTTTGATAGAATGCAGCTCTAAGTTACTTCCACGTTGGCCTCATTTCAGAGGACCTTAACTCCCCGCCTGGTAAATACCTGATACTCTTGCCCCTACCTATTCCAAAAGCTACTATGTCAATGTTTGTTTAATTTATTTTATTTCATTTTATGTTTAATTTAAAAAAACTCAAAAATGCTTCAACATAAATGACAGAAAATTTGGTTGAAAATCTCCAAAACAACACATTTGATGTTACATAAATTACTTATTTGATCTTTAATTGATCTGCTGCCTGCATGATTAAAGTTTAGTTACGGCTGCTCAATTAATCGAAATTTGATCGTGATTACGATTTTGGGGCCAAATGATCTCTTTTGGGGATAAAACAATTTTTTGTAATTTTCCGTTGATAAAAGGCTGCTGCTTGGAGAGAAAATTAATTAAGCTGAATGGACAAGAAATGCCCAATTTCTAAAGTAAAAAAAAAAAAAAATCAATTCAATTTTGACCCAAATAATCGTGCTTAAGATATTTTCCATAATCAAGCAGCCCCTAAGTTCAGTGTACATCTAGCGGCTAAGACTACGTGGTTAAGTTTAGGGAAAGATTGTGGTGACCGGTAAAAGAAACCAGTGTTGTTTTTTCTAGACAGGATGTAAAATTGAATAAATTGCACTCACTTTGTACAACCAGCCATCCGTTCGCTACTTTGACCCATATCATTGTAGTAAAAGCCCGATGCTGCTGTTATTCTTTGATCACGTGCCTGCTGGAGGTCACTTGGCAGGAAAACATATTAGATTTAAACTATTTGATCTTAAAACTCCAGACTTAGGAAAGTTTCAACACTCTAGAAACAGATACTGTGACACTCATGGAGCCTCAAAATTAGATTTATGTTGGTTTGAAGTATTTGCTTAAATTTTTTGGCACAACATTACATAAACTTGGTACAAGGAGTTTTATATTCGTATCGACAAAATGTTTGTTTTGGCCAACCCTTTAAATCCGAAGTTACGCCATTGGTCGGCTGAATGCCATGTGACTGAGTGATGAAGTTAAGTTGGTGCTACATTGAATAACCCTCATGAGTTCTTCTAACTCAGGGGTGTCAAACATGCGGCCCGTGGGCCAGAATCGGCCTGCCGAGAGGCCCCCCCCCCCGGCCCACTTCCTGTCTTCTTTTCCTTCCTTCTTTTCGTTGTTTGTTACTTAATTCCTTCCTTCCTTCCTTCCATCTTTCCTTCCTCCTTTTCTTTCTTTGATCCTTCCTTCCTTTCTTCCTTCCTTCCTTCCTTCCTTCCTTCCTTCCTTCCATCTTTCCTTTCTGTCTTCTTTTCCTTACTTCCTTCCATCTTTCCTTCCATCTTTCCTTCCTCCTTTTCTTTCTTTCTTCCTTCCTTCCTTCCTTCCTTCCTTCCTTCCTATCTTTCTGTCTTCTTTTCCTTCCTTCCTTCCACCTGTCCTGTCTTCCTTCCATTTGTCCTTTCTTTCTTTCTTTCTTTTTTTTCTTTCTTTCTTTCTTTCTTTCTTTCTTTCTTTCTTTCTTTCTTTCTTTCTTTCTTTCTTTCTTTCTTTCTTTCTTTCTTTCTTTCTTTCTTTCTTTCTTTCTTTCTTTCTTTCTTCCTTCTTTCCTTCCTTCCTCACTCTTAGACTCCTTCCCTTCGTTCCTTCATTCCTTCCATCTTTTTAATGATCACATCAGATCAAATTGGTCTGTATGTGGCCCTTGAATGAAAATGAGTTTGACATCTCTGTTCTAGCTGATAAACTAAGCTTTTACCATGAATTTAAACTATTGGTTGGCCCTCGTTTAAAAACTCAAAGCCCTCTACAGCGTTTCAAACAGCGTACACTAGCTTTGGACATAGTCTTGTTTCAACAAGCCAGATGGTGACTGTTCACATCCCTCCCTCACCTCTTCTGTACTAATTTCAGGGCCCACCTGCCTTGACCACAATCCAAAAACAAGACACTTAAAAACACAGGCTTGGATCACAGCTAGCTTAATACCTAGTCATTAGCCTCTAATAACCATCATTTAATAGCAAAATTCTTGTTATCCCTTCTAAATGAGGCTTGATAAGAAATTTGTTAATTGACGGGAAACTGAAACTCGAAGCGGTCCACATGTTTTGCTGAAGTATTATTCACTCTCCGTGACTGTGTGTGTTGCTTTAGCTACTGGATGGGGTAACCCCAGTCACTTGCCTCCTCAACACCTGTGTTTACTTTGGGGCCGCGGCCCCCATGACCCAGCAGCAATCCTTCACTCACTCAGAAGATGGAGTGAGGTTCCAGCCTCCAAATATGTGCTGTCCCTGCACTTTTACCGCTGTGTGATTCCTTTAAGACTTTCATTATGGGGCACGGGCCAAACGACGAGTATAAATTACAATCCATTTCTAAATTCTAGAAAATTTAAACATTCAGATCCTGTTCTCTGTTTTATACTGTTGAGGCTCTTTTAATGTGAAGATGGACTAATAGAGCAGAAGTTGGCTTTGTGTCTGTGCTTGTTGTGGCTGTTGTGGCTTTTTTGAAATGCTTTGGGAATGGAAAGTGGATTTAAGGAGCCATAAATGTAGAATCACTTGAAGCTGTCAGAGTAGCAGACAGAACCGGATTCAGTCATTTTTGAATATTCAGCAATAAAAGTTAAAGATAAAGGAAACAGATTTATGTAAGCAGGGGGTTGCTGGTTTAAACTCAGTGTTTGAAAGGAAGGATGTGATTGTTGCTTCCTCTTAAAACTTCTGTGTAGGAAAGATTTGGAAGAATTCTACTAATTATAGACTGTATTTTATTTTGTAGGACTGTGTGCCTGTGTTCATTTAACAATTGAGCTTTTAAGACATAAGATGAAACTATGAATGTATGTATATGTATTAAAAAAGTATAATTCTGGCATCAGCACTGAATATCAGCTGTACTGTACTGGTACCAGGGACTATTGAAGTTTTCAGTTGCCATGTGATGATAACATAACTTTGATAATTAAAACATTATATTTATTCTAAATTATCTTAAGTTATCTATCTCAAAATATTTGGTTGTCAGTCCCAAAGTTTACCTGTACTTTTCAGAAATGAGCTGGTAAGACATAACTGCCATTATGGCTATATTCATTTAGGTGAAAGTGTAAAATGTTAAAGCCAATTGAATGTAAACTACCTTTTGTTTTCAACTATATTCAGTTACCAAGATTCATTTTTATAGAGCTCTTGAAATATCCTTAGACCCTTACATACTGTTCAGGTTCAAATTTGACCCATTTTTTCCATTTGAGATCTGTAAAAACAGCATATACACATTTTTTTAAGCCAAACTTTTCCTAATATTACCCTCATTATATAAAAATGGAAATAAAAGTAATCTTTTTTTTTTTTTTGAACATTATTTTTATTGAACATTTTCAAAATTATGACAGTCCAGTCCAGTGAATACACAGTATATGAGGTATGTAGCAGAGTACATCACATCACAGCAATGATCTCAAAGGTCCTTGTAAATCTTTCTACTTAGACAGTTGCAGTCTGAGTTTCCAGGTAACTTAACACTTTGCCAAACTTCAATGTAAAAAGGTCATTCTGACCATTAATGCGAAACCTTAGTCTTTCCAGAGAGACATAGTCCGAAATCAAAGACTTCCACAGATGCATCGAAGGAGGTTCATCTCCTACCCATTTGTTCATAACAGCCTTACGACCCAACATAAAAAGTAATCATTTTTTAAATTTCTGTGCAGCTGATACACATTTTCATATATGCAAATGCACAATTTTAACCTGTGTTAATTAAACAAATTCAAAAATCACCATTAAAACATGTTCATCATACTCTCTACAATGTTCCCCTGGACCATAAAATAGTGATTGTGTTGTGTTGATTAATCAAACAGAAGGATTAATCAACCCTTTATTAATGACTGATGGGGAATTAATGAATGTGAATTGATGTAGAGATTAATTATGAGTCAGAATATGAACAGCATGTAAAGGGTTAAATATCCTAAAGCAGAAATCATAGCATGCACATGAGCTGAAGCTGAAGTTGTTGTTCCCACTCTGCTCTAACTTTGATTTCATGAATGGCCTTACTACTTTTTTTTTTTTTTTTTTTTCCCCTTCCGCATTTCTAACCACAGCTGACGGGTCACCAATGACCTGTTTACGGCCTTTAAGAATGTTAACTCGCTGCGGATCTGATGGATGTTTTGCGTAGTCGCTCCTGGACCAACGCCAGCGTGCTGTTGTTCATACAGCAGTGTTAACTGTTCAAATATTGGTGCCAATGTTTTTTCAGGTGCGGATACATTTAAGTGTGTGCCAAAAACGTCGTTTCCATGGTAACAGGCCAGCCCAGAGTGTCAGGAGCTGCAGCTACAGTATCATATAAAGTCG
The DNA here is from genome assembly GCF_027409825.1 of Scomber japonicus. Lineage (NCBI taxonomy): Eukaryota > Metazoa > Chordata > Actinopteri > Scombriformes > Scombridae > Scomber > Scomber japonicus. Next base: position 7,653,314 of record NC_070586.1, read on the forward strand.
TTTAAACTCTGATATGATTAATATTACAGTGGATATTGAAGGTAGAAAATGCAGCTGTGACTTTTGCTATTATGCATGATTGTTTTTTATTTTTTGTATTGTTGCAATTTTAAGGTTTATTTCAGACTAAAAAACAACTGAATACCATACTCCAAATACCATTCCTTTAATAGAAGTGGTATTTGGAGTATCCAGGTGTGTCCCCTTTTGGAGCTTGGCAGATTTGGTGAAGTGATGACTAGATGCTGGCTCGAGTCTACTGTACCTCATGACTTTGATTTTTAATGTCATGCTCTTCGTGTATGTTTACTAATTAGCTGTACTCATTTTTATATATCATACTTTTCAATTCAAGTCTGGGAAAATAATAGTATTGGGCTTACAGTACAAGCTGTTGAAATGTAAACTAATAGAAGCTCATGGAAAGGAAACACCTTGCTTCTACAATGTCAAAACAGCTAGAAGGAAAAAAAAAATAAAGCATCATTTTAAATATAAACAAAGTATATTATTTACCTGATGATTATTATTATATCTCATGTCTTACTACCTTTACCTAAGCTGCCATGTGTGTTTTTTAATGGTGAAAAGCTTCCATAAAGAACCTTTAAGACTTTATGTGACTTTTTTTTTTCAGGTTTAAGAGAAACATTTCAAACCGTTTGAGTGTTGTCTTTTCCAGGACACTGGCAAGTGCAGGAAAAGAACTCAAAGATAACTTCCTGAAAGCCCTGGCAGAGCGAGAGGAGGCCAACCGCAGTGGGAAAATGACTGTGAGTACATTATTACAGCACTCCAATTGCTACGTAATGGGATTCCCCTCAAATATTTCTGCAATTCCATTAGGATGGGAACAAAATCCATACTGTGTCAAGTTGAGTGGAAATGCCCCCTTCACCCCCAACCCCCTTCACCCCCCCCCCTCTCCAAATACCATGAGAGCCAGCTGGCCGCCCCCTTCTCCCATCTATAACCCTATTACCAAACTCCATGTACCTTGTCCTAGGTGTGCTTTTCAGACTGAACCACCCAGATCATTTCTAGGGGGGGCCTCACTTCATTTTCTTAGTCTGATCTTCTAAGAGGCGACAGTTCAAGCATAGGGGGTAATAACAAAAATGTGGAGCATTCATAGCGCATTAATTCACTATATTTAAGTTATTTAACTTTAAACAACAGATGTATTTTCACACCATAAATAGTATTGGTAATTATGGTTTCTCCCTGTTCCAAACAATTGACACTTGAATCTTTAGCAGAGGTTAGAAATATATGTATGTATGTATGTCACATTGCTGTAATTAAGTAGATATTTGGTTTACTTGTACTTTTTTGAGTTCTTTTTTTCAAGTCAGTAATTTTACTTGTACTTTAAAAACATTTTTAAAAAGTATTTATATCAGGGACCATGTACAAAATACATTAATCTAAAAAAAAAGATGACCAGATTTAGCTACCAGCTCATTTAGAGTAAAACTTAACATCACCATTACAAATAAGACTTTTATAATGATAACTTTTGATACACTACACACACACACACACACACACACACACACACACACACACACACACACACACACACACACACACACACTTCATAGGAATAAACACATAAAATAATGGGTATGATGTAAATGAATGAAGTTTGTTACATTTGTACATTCATCCATTACTGAGTTAATTATTTATCTGTCTTGGACCAGACACCAAACAAATGCATCACACACATCAAAAACAGACCAATCACATCAAAATGACTCTCCTCCAACACGGCAAATTAATTACATTTATTTCATGTACCTTTATCACTAAAGGAGGCCGAGAAATAACTAAACATTTGACACACCTCTCTTCTTTTTTTAGTTTATTGCACTGGATGCTAGTGTGAGGTAATCTCAGAGGGAGTAAGTAACTTTTACAGAGGCCTTTTTAAGTGAGCTACTTTTTTACTATATGACAGTTTTACTATATGACTGTGCAGTTTTTCCCTAGACATGCGTTCCTCTTCCACACGAAAACAGCATTTCAGTCAAATTATGTCAAATTCTGCGATATTCTGCGTTTCTGTGATCGCGGAAATCATAGGGGCTTACTACTGTTATGTGTGTATATTTTATATTTATATTCTATGCTTTTATGCTTCAATTGGACTGCTTAAACAGAGTTTTATTGTATACTTGCAATGACAGTAAAGATCTATCTATGTATCTAGCTGTTAATCACAGGAACCTGATCTGTAAAGCCTCATAATACATCCACATCAAAACTGAATAGGAGCTTGGTTGTCTTTCATTTAAACATATTTTCATTCGGCATCAGTGCTTACACTTGCAATTTTTGAAGGTGTGAGGGAGTCTAGATTAATTCATCCTTGGCTGCAAACACTAGCTTTTGTGTGGGATGTGGAAAATCACCTCACTGATGGCAAATGAGGTGTAGTCAGGGTGGTGGGAGGCAGAGCAGTACCAACTGGAATTAGCTCTCATTCCTCCTTAACACGCAGCATCTTCCAAAGAAGTTGCTGAGGGTGTGAGAGGTGCCAAGTACATGCCTGATGGCGTGCTGAGAAAATAAGGATTCCTTTGCCCTCTGGCTGATATCACTGAGGTTAGTCTAAAAGCTTTGCGGTGGCACGTTTCCAGGATCTGATCTGAGATGCTGAAGGCTCTGGATATTGTTGGGCTGTCGTGGTTTGCTCGAGGTGTTGGACAGAACTGGAAGGTGGGAGGTTTACCTATTCACTCTATATTTGCTTTGCAGACTTGGGGTAGTATCATGAGTTTTGTGTGTGTGTGTGTGTGTGTGTGTGGGGGGGGGGGGGGGTGCAATAGGAAAACAGGGTGCTACTAGCTGCAGCACCTCTTGTATATCTCCAGTAAGAGCTATGTCCCTATTCGTCAAAAATTGGGCAATTCCAGTTGTGCTGAGTTGAAGGGCTAAGCTTGTTTTTGTTATTTTCATGGATGTAATCTTCAGATGCAGCTGGTGAGCGGAGAGACTGTGACCTTTCAGGGCACGTCAGGGCAGTTTGCAGCAGTGTGTGAAACCGTTGGAATGAAAGGCTGTACTTCCAGGTCTGAGGCTGCGGTCCTCTACCAGGAAACGCTCTGAAAAATGCCTCTTTCGGGAGCCCCATGGGAGTGCAAGTACATTTTTGGGCCTTGTTAAAGGGTAAAGTAAAGCGTGATGTTGAAATACATATAAGTGTAGCATTTTGAGCCTTGTTAAATTCTCACTTCACCAGTCTGTCCATGCTCCAACCCTTAAAGTCTGTGTAAAGTAAGAATAAATATGTGTTCTGAGTTTGACATACCACAGAAAAGTGTGTTGTTAACCACCCTGCCAAATTTGAATGATTAAAAAAAACGCCAATTATATGAAATTAGGCTTCAAAGTTGTGTAAAAATCTGCCTCTTTCTCTGCTGCCAAACGCTGTGGGCGTGGCCGCTGAGTTCGCTGAAGCCCCGCCCCCTACCAAGTGTTACCTGTCAATCAAAGTCACCTCTACCAGAAACATGGACGCTATGTCTGAGAGCTTTCTGCTGCTAACTCAGCTGCTAGCTCGGCGGCTAACTTGGCAGCTAGCTCAGCGGCTAACTTGGCAGCTAGCTCAGCGGCTAGCTTGGCGGCTAACTCGGCGGCTAGCTCAGCTGGTAGCTCGGCGGCTAACTCAGCTTTTAGCTCAGTGGCTAACTCAGCTAACTGGCTAACTGTAGACTGTAGTAGTAGCAGTGTGTGCTGAATGTATTTATACCTCTACAGCAGCAGGGGCGGGTTTATGCTAATCACTAAATCCTGAACACAGAAATCTTGAAACACAGTTTGTGAAGCCTAGCTCCACAATTCAAATCTAAATAGTTGAAATGCTTTTTACACCTTTTTTAGAAATACATTTATGACCTATTTAATGTGTTTAGAAGAAAATGTTTGAATTCACTTCACACAGTCTTTTAACTAATTGCTGAAAAAAAAATTAGATTACAAATACAAGCTGCCAAAATGTATATCCTTCCACAAGATGAAGGACTGGGGAGAGGAGCTCAGACATCTGGTGCTTCTTCACAGTGACACAAACCAGTTGAGGTGTTTCGGGCGTCTTAATAGGATCTTCTGGACAGGTTCAACTGGGATGAGACCCAAACCCAAGGGCAGACCCTGAATGGTTGGAGGGGGGGAGTACATATTTCGGTCTGGCCTGGAAATACCTCGGGATCCTCCTGGAAGAACTCAGGAGATGGACTTTCAGGATACTTTGCTTCGTCTGCTACTTCCAGCTGATGAGAGAAAAGCTAGAAAGGAGCAAAACATATCTGAACACATTTCTTAGTGGAGTTTCTTGCCATTTGGATCTTACTTGCTTTACTCTTCAGTCCAGCTTGAAGTCAAGCGTAGCTGTTAAGTGAGCCCAGATTGCTGCGGAGAGAGATTTGACTTCAATCATGGGCCAAACCTGCAATGCTTAATTAAACATGGATCCACCGGGGAACTGTTTTAACCTTTTGACCATTAGGTTAGGACTATTATTACTGACATTAACCCCTACTGTTGTGTTCGAAGGAAGGAAGGAAGGAAGGAAGAAGGCAGGAAAGGAGGGAGGAAGGAGGGAAGGAAATAAGGCAGGGAGGAAGGAAGGAAGGAGAGAGAGAGGAAGGGAGGAAGGGATGGAGGAAGGATCAACAAAAGGAAGAAAGGGGGATGAAGGAAGGAAGGAAGAAATGGGGATGGAGGAAGAAAGAGAGGAAAGGAAATAAGGAAGGGAGGAGGGACTGAGGAAAGAAGTAAGTAAGGAAGGAAGGTAGGAGGGAGGGAGGAAAGAAGGAAAGAAGAAATGGGGATGGAGGAAGGAAGAGAGGAAAGGAAATGAGGAAGGGAGGGAGGAAGGAAAGAAGGAAAGAAGAAAGGGGAAGGGAGGAAAGAGAGAAGAAGGAAAGAAAGCGAGAAGGAGAGAGGAAGGAAGGAAGGAAGGAAGGAAGACATAGTCAAAACAGACGGGTGGACGACAGGAAGGTCTCTCTCTCTCTCTCTCTCTCTCTTTCTCTCTTTCTCTCTTTCTCTCTCTCTTTCTCTCTTTCTCTCTTTCTCTCTCTCTCTCTCTCTCTCTCTCTCTCTCTCCCCCCGTCTCTCCCCCCCCCCCCCCCCCCTCCGTCATGATTCAGAAAAGCTTTATACAGCGTGATGAATGGAATGTGTGACATTTGATGGATAGCGCTCGGCATTGTTAGTGTTGATTGACTTCAAATGACTCACTTCTCAAGCTGCTGGAGTACCACACACACAAAAAAAAAAAAAAAAAAAAAAAAGGAGTGTTGTTTGACCTCTATTTACCTACCCCTGTGGGATTTGCAATTATGAGATCACATGAAGTGCACGGAGGGGAGTAGAAGTAGTAACACCAGAAGTTTTCCCACTGGATGTTCACTGTGTAAACACCGCCTTGCAAAAAAACCCCTCTCGCTCTTTCTTTCAAGCCCTTCATAACTTAAGCCAGT
>NC_070586.1:7659305-7738092 GCF_027409825.1 Scomber japonicus
CTCTCTCCTTCTCTCTTTCCTCCCTTCCTTCTTTCCTTCCTCCATCCCCCTTTCTTCTTTCCTTCTTTCCTCCCTCCCTCCCTACCTTCCTTCCTTACCCATTTCTTCTTTCCTTCTTTCCAGACTTCCTGACGTCTGGTTTTGACTGTTCCTTCCTTCCTTCCATCTGTCCTTCTTCTCTCTTTCCTTCTTTCCTCCCTCCCTCCTACCTTCCTTCCTTACTTACTTCTTTCCTCCTTCCTCCCTTCCTCCCTTCCTCCCTTCCTTTACGTTGTTATGCTGACATTATATTTTCCCATCTCCTTTTTATTTTTCATCTCTTAAGAGCTTCCCTTTGCTGAAAAATTGGATCAGGGAAGATGTTTATTTTCCTTTTGAGCCCCCCTCTCTGTTAAAATTGAACCCACATTTATGCACTTAATACCTCCTCTCTTTGAAAAATGTTTAAGTAACACAGGTAATCTTAATACAGTTTGACGAGCCTTGACCTCGCTGGTATGTTTACGTTACTCTGATGTATTCCAGACAACATGTGTGTGTACATTGATATTGTCTTTTTTATATTTTAATTGTATCTCGCTGGCATGCATTGATCCATGTGGTCTCGATACATATGTCACACATGCCTTATTTTTATACTAACATCTGCTGGAAATTGAGAAGAAGAAGAAGAAGAAGAAGAAGAAGAAGAAGAAGAAGAAGAAGAAGAAGAAGAAGAAGAAGAAGAAGAAGAAGAAGAAGAAGAAGAAGAAGAGAAGAAGAAGAAGAAGAAGAAGAAGAAGAAGAAGAAGAAGAAGAAGAAGAAGAAGAAGAAGAAGGACACGGTTCGATTTTCTTCCCTCTTCTCTCTCTCTCTCTCATCCATTTCTCTCTCTTTCTCCTCACCCCCTCTCTCTCTCTCTCCTCTCCATCTCTCTCTCCTCTCTCTCTCTCTCTCTCTCTCTCATCCATTTCTCTCTCTCTTTCTCTCACCTCCCATCCATTTCTCTCTCTTTCTCTCTCTCTTCCCATCCATTTCTCTCACCTCCCCCCCCCCCTCTCTCTCTCTCTTTCTCTCTCACCTCCCATCCATTTCTCTCTCTCTCTCACCTCCCATCCATCTCTCTCTTTCTCTCTCTTTCTCTCTCACCTCCCATCCATTTCTCTCTCTCTCTCACCTCCCATCCATCTCTCTCTCTCTCTCACCTCCCATCCATCTCTCTCTCTCTCTCTCTCTCTCTCTCTCTCTCTCTCTCTCTCTCTCTTTCTCTCTCTCTCTCACCTCTCTCTCCTCTCTCTCTCTCTCTCTCTCTCTCCTCTCTCTCTCTCTCTCTCTCTCTCGTTGCACCTATAATCCTCTTTATGAAAGTGTCAAATTACCCATGTTAATCTTCCGATATGGTTCAATAATAAGACCCACCCAGCTTTTCATGAGGTATCTTTCACACTGCTTTCTTTTTAAAAAATCCTTATTGAAACAGTCAAGCTCCTATCTGCCACGCTCGCCCCCCCCCCCACCCCCTCTCTCTCCAAAAAAACCTGCAGATCAGACCCCGCTAACAAATTCCAGGTCTTTCAACTCTGCACATTTTTTTTTTTACTGCGCTCTAATGCAAAGCAGTCCTCCTTCTTACACATGTTATTCACTTTTTCCATTATTTAATCCATTTGTTATGTTTTCACATCATTATATTATTTTAAGAATTTAATTAATACTATCTGGCATGTTTTAAACAGACCTCACCGACTTTACATTGAAGATTTTTAACCTTTTTTTTTTTTTTTTTTCTCCTTTAACACCTAAAAAATTTAATTCATCTCATATTTCCCATTGAAGAAAGAAAAAAAGTATCAAGTATCATTGACTTATTTATCATGAAGTGTTTTCTCATTGTTGTGAATGACTGTTAGGACACAGAAAATCTTCCATTTATGTGCACAAAGGAAGAGGAAGAGAAAATACTTAAAGCAGAGTTATTAGCTTTCCTTTATAAAGGATGACATATTCATTGTCATCCTCTGTCCCCATTCATCAGAGAGGTGAAGGGTAGGAGGAGGGGGGTGGGGTGGGGGGGTCACTCTTCTCTTTTGTCCTTCTTTCATGTCATGCTCAGCCTTTCAAGTCAGGTTGAAATTACACCTGTCAGTTAATATGCTTGTCAGGTCTTTTTTTTGAGAGGAGGAGGGGGGGGGAGAGGGGGAGGGGGGGGGGGTTAAGGGTCTATCTATATCTATTCTGCCCAAAAATGATGTTAGAAAAGATTGATAGCAGACATGACTCTTAATGAACAGAGCTCATCTTCCCTTTGTGTGTGGCCCCTGCCCAACCCCCCCCCCCCCCCCACCCCCCTCCCCCTCCCCCTTCCTATTTCCCTTTCTTTTAGAAGTAAAGGAAATTAAGCAAGCGAGGCCGATTTCACATGCAAACTTTTTCACTTTACATTTTTTTTCTCACAGTCATTCAGCATTTAGTCTGTAGGAGTAACTCTCATCATCTGAACTTGTAATGCCTCCAGTGCCTTTTGCTTTCATTGTGCTTTTGCTTTTTTTTTTTTTTTTTTTTTTTCCCAACATCCCGGCCCTGTTGTGAAAGCTGCCTCGATGCCAAAAGTCACACACAAACAAAAGCTGCACCTGGGCAGCTTTGGCTTTATTTGCACTGGGTAAGAAGTTAAGTTTTTTATCAAATCCAGGTCACACCTGCACGAGATGCCTGAGGGTGTCCATTGTTGGGGAGGTTCTCATCTGAAATTGAAGGTGTGCTGCTGCCACCACCCACCCTGCTCCATGTTTGTTTTCAGGTGTTTGTCGAGAGTCTCTGGAAGGTATCAGTGTTCAATTGCAACATATCAAACTCTTGTTAGACTAATGAGTAGGCACAGTTTTTCTTTTTTTTAAATATCTTTTTATTACATTTTATTAGTTTTATAGAGACCAGACAGAAGAAGGCACATGTAGGTAATTATAATAGCAATAATAATGATAATCAAACAGAAATACAGTAGATAAAAATAAATACAATTAACTGTGAGGAAAAAAATTAAATTAAAATAAATAAATAAATAAATAAAATTAACAACAAAAAAGATAGTAAAAGTAAAAATTAAAATAAAAAAAAATAAATAAAAAAAAAATAAATAATATAAGAATAAAATAATAATAAAAAATACAAATAAATAAATAATAATAAAATAAATAAATAAATAAAATTAACAATAAAAAAGATAGTAAAAGTAAAAATAAAAACAAATAAAAATAAAAATAAAAACAAATAAATAATATAATAATAAAATAATAATAATACAAATAAATAAATAATAATAAATTAAAAATAAATAAATAAATAAATAAAATTAACAATAAAAAAGATAGTAAAAGTAAAAATTAAAAGAAAAACAAAATATAAATAAAAATAAAAACAAATAAATAATATAAGAATAAAAATAATAATAATAATAATAATAATAATAATAATAATTAATAATTAATAAAAAATACATAAAAATGAAAACCAATAAATTATATAAGAATAAAATAATAAGAATAAAAAAAAAATAATACAAATAAATAAATAATAATAAATTAAAAATAAATAAATAAATCCTCAGATCAACTCTTCATTCCAGCCGTCTACTTCCATATCAATTTTCTCAAGGAAATTACAGAAGACCTTCCATATTTTCCAAAATGTTATCAATCTTCTTTATTCTTTGAGGTATAGCTTATCTTTTCTAAAGCAAAATAAAAAGCACATTCCTGACATCCACTGTGAAGGTTTCTCATTGTGTCCCTGAGTAGTCACGGTTAAAAGCAGTCATACATAAATCAACATGCATAAATATCATTTACTGACATTTAAGTGTTCAAACATCAAATAGAGTCAGAAATCGTGTCTATTGCTCAGACTAATGATGATTTAAATAGATTACGTAGATTGCAGTTTGATTGAGGTCTGCTTTAAAACACACATAATGGCAGCTTATTATGTGATACATGCCGCGCCAGATGTTGTTCACTTGTTTTTTGTGTGGGAACAAAAAAAGCTTAGCGTGTCTTGCTATGTCAATTCTTGGATATGACGTATTCTTTACTTCATGGTCCAAACCAGGGATGTCAAACATGCGGCCCGCGGGTCAGATCCGGCCCACCGAGGGGTCCAATCAGGCCCACTTTCCTTATATCCTCCCCCTGAAATGCATTTCACTATGATAAAATGTTGCTTAATCACTTTTATGAAGGAACGAAAGAAGGAAGGGAGGAAAGGAGGGAGGAAGGGAGGAAAGGAGGGAGGAAGGAAGGACGGAAGGAGGGAGGAAGGAAGGACGGAAGGAGGCGGGAAGGAAAGAAGGAAGGAAGGAAAGAAGGAAGGAAGGAAATTAATTGAATTACTGCCAGATTAAAAACCTGTTAACAACCTTTATTCAATGATTCCAATAATAATCATTAAAGTCACGTCTAGCTGTGTCCATGGTGAGAAAAGCATCAGACATGACAAAAACCAAAATGAAAGAGGCAAGTTTTTTAAATTGTTATTATTTGAAAAGATACCATTAATTTACCATCCTGTATGTCATAGTCGTACATATTAAACCATTTTAACCACAGTGACTAACAAGCACTACAAACAGCTTACCTAACAGGCCTGATTAAAGATTATGATAAATGTATTTCACTATGATAAAATGTTGCTTAATCATTTTTAGGAAGGAAGGAAGGAAGGAAGGAAGGAGGCGGGAAGGAAGGAAGGAAGGAAGGAAAGAAGGAAGGAAGGAAATTAATTGAATTACTGCCAGATTAAAACCTGTTAACAACCTTTATTCAATGATTCCAATAATAATCATTAAAGTCACGTCTAGCTGTGTCCATGGTGAGAAAAGCATCAGACATAATGACAAAAACCAAAATGAACGAGGCAAGTTTTTTTATTGTTATTATTTGAAAAGATAGCATTAATTTACCATCCTGTATGTCATAGTCGTACATATTAAACCATTTTAACCACAGTGACTAACAAGCACTACAAACAGCTTACCTAACAGGCCTGATTTAAAGATTATGATAAATGTATTTCACTATGATAAAATGTTGCTTAATCACTTTTATGTTGTCACAAATCTTTTTTTTTTTTTTACAAGTGACCTATAAGAACATATAATGTACCCTGAAAGTGAATATTGACTGACTGTCCTTAAGAGGCAAACAAACATAGTGCTTATGTTATCACAAACAAAGCCATCAGTCACTCGGCAACAAGAGCTAACTTCATTATAACAATGCAGCTGATTAAGAGCCTGTTTGCTCTCCGCTCAGTCCCAAGCAGCTGGGATATCACAGGAGTTCATTTGTTCTGTCACTACTTTAAAAAAAAGACAAGCTGAGTCACATTCAAGCTGTCAGACAAGAAGAAATACATCAAAATTAACCAACCAAGATGTAGTTCTTAGATTATAAGTACTGAAAAGTGAACTCTGAGTAAGATGGGACATTTTTCAGCAGCCAGTCGAGCAATGATTTGTAATTATGACACTAAAATACTGTTTGGCTTTAACACAGTTTCAGCTGTGAACAAAACTGGGTCTAATTTATTGATAGATGGGTGGTAAAGGGTTAAAATAGTTCAATCCACTATAATGAAATTTGGGATTTAGCAGCTGCTGATGGAGTAAAAGGTTAGTTTTCTTTTAATTATTGAGAAAATAGTCAATTTCAGCCATACATTTTAACCCTCCTGTTGTCTTTGAGTCAGGAAATGAGGGAGGAAGGAAGGAGGGAGGAAAGAAAGAAAGGAGGAAGGAAGGAAAGAAGGTAGGAGGGAGGAAGGAAAGAAAGGAGGAAGGAAGGAAGGAAGGAGGGAGAGAGGAAAGAAGGACAGAGGAAAGAAGGAAGGAAGGAAGGTAAGAGGGAGGGAGGAAGGAAAGAAGGACAGAGGAAAGAAGAAAGGCAGAAAGGAATGAAGGCAGGAAGGAAAGGAAGGAAGGAAGGAAGGAAGGAAGGGAGGAACGAGAGAGGAAGGAGGGAAGTAAGGGAGGAGGGAAGGAAGGAAGGAACGAGAGAGGAAGGGAGGAGGGAAGGGAAGAAGGACAGAAGGAAGGGAGGAACGAGAGAGGAAGGAAGGAAGGGAGGAACGAGAGAGGGAGGAGGGAAGGGAAGAAGGACAGAAGGAAGGGAGGAATGAGAGAGGAAGGAAGGAAGGAAGGAAGGGAGGAATGAGAGAGGAAGGAAGGAAGGAAGGAAGGAAGGAAGGATAGAAAGAAGGAACAGTCAAAACAGATGGGGTCAACGACAGGAGGTTAAAGAAGCCAAACTTAATTAGTGTAGATGTATTTGTTTAATGGGTGGTAAAGGGTTAAAATAGTTCAATCCACTATATAATGAAATTTGGGATTTAGCAGCTGCAGTTACTGATGGACTGATACTGTAAAAGGTTAGTTTTCTACTGTGTGTGTGACACTTTGAATTATTGAGAGAACAGTTCATTTCAGTTATACATTTTGAGAAACAAAACTTTACACCAATCCATTTCACTAAGTTTAATATAAGTGGAAGGAGCTCCTTTGTTCATCTTATTTTGAAAATATTCCATTAAATTACATAACTAAAGTCGCAAAGGTCCCGCAGCTACCTTTCTGACCATAAAGCATGCCTCCATCAGAGTGTTAAAATGCTGATGGTAAAGAGTTAAAATAGTTCAACCCCCAATATATTGAAATTTGGGATTTAGCAGCTGCTGATGGAGTAAAAGGTTAGTTTTCTACTGTGTGTGACAGTTTGAATTATTGAGAGAATAGTTAATTTCAGTCATACATTTTAAGAAACAAAACCTTTTTGTCAGTATGCCACTGAAAAAATACCAGCATATCTAATAACATATAAAGTCCATTTCACTAAGTTTAATAGTGAATGCTCCTTTGTTCATCTTATTTTGAAAATATTCCATTAAATTACATAACTAATGCCGCAAAGGTGCAGCAGCTCCCCTTTTTGAACCTAAAGCATGCCTCCATCAGAGTGTTAAAATGTTAAATAGTCATTAGTATCTGTTAAGTCACCGATTTGAACTCTGAGTTAACCTGTGTGGATTCCTTCACCCTTATTCCTCCTGAGGAACTGTTCTCAACCAATCTCAGATGCACAATTTGACATCTTTATAACAATGGTTGAAGTTATTTTGGAAGATCTGAAGAGCTAATCTTGCTCATACTCAGAAGTTTTGATGTATAACTCATTCCACCTGGTCAAGAAGTGTTATATAATCATTTGAGCCCTTTAACAGACAATGATAGACTAATATAGACTTTTAAAAATGAACCTTAAATCAATGCCAGTCTAATAATTTTTACCATTTTGTTCGACTTTTTTTGAGTGAAATGATTTTCATCCTCCCACCCTTTCAGTTGTGGAATTTAGCTGGTTGGCCTGCGCTGCGTGTCTCATGCCCAGAGGGGACATCCTGCATAAAGGAAGTGTTTGTCTTTGGTCTGTGGACCCAGCGAGTTCTGTATTGATAAGCTCCTGTCGCTATAGATAATAAGGTGGTCAGTCATGCAGCCCAGAGATCAAGTATAGCATTGAAATTAAAGAGGAATTCCCAGACCTATTGCATTACAAGCCGTGTGTGTGTCCCCTGCTGCCCGGTCCCTTTGTCCTCGTCATGAGCAGTAAAAAATAACAATGGCAAGTTTGATTTCAAAGCAGCGGGACCAAGGTGGACAGGCTTTTCAGAAAGGAAAGAGTCCTGCAGGGCTATCATATAACCTTGACTTGAATGGTGTCACAGTGTTGTGTGTGAGAGAGAGGTGGGGATAAGGCCCCAACAGTTTGCAACCATCTATCAAGTAGACAAAAAAAAGAAGAAGGACTTTCCGTCTGGAGTAGGAACCATTGTGATATTTGAGAATCACCTAATCAGTGTGTTTTTGTCTTTTTGTTTTTTTAGCTTTGAGAATTGATCTCACCTGATATGCACATATAGAGCAAGGAGGGTTTATTTTAACCCTCCTGTTGTCCTCGAGTCAAGGAAGGAAGGAAGGAAGGGAGGGTGGAAGGAAGGAAGGGAGGAAAGGAGGGAGGAAGGAAGGAGGCAGGGAAGGAAGGAGGGGAGGAAGAAGGAAGGAAAGGAGGAAGGAAGGGAGGAAAAAGGAAGTAAATGAGGAAGGAAGGGAGGAAAGGAGGGAGGGAGGAAGGAAGGAGGGAAGGAAGGAGGGAAGGAAGGAAGGGAGGATGGATGGATGGATGGAGGGGAGGAAGAAGCAAGGAAAGGAGTGAGGAAAGGAGAGAGGGAGGAAGGAAAGGAGGGAGGGAGGAAGGAACAAAAGAAGGAAGGGAGGAAAGGAGGGAGGAGGGAAAGGAGGAAGGAAGGAAGGAGGGAAGGAGGGAAGGGAGGAAAGGAGGAAGGAAGGAGGGAAGGAAGGAAGGAAAGGAAGGAGGGAAGGAAGGAAGGAAGGATGGAGGGGAGGAAGAAGCAAGGAAAGGAGGGCGGAAAGGAGGCAGGAAGGAAAGGAGAGAGGAAGGAAAGAAAGAGAGAAGGAAGGAGGGAGGGAGGAAGGAAAGAAAGGAGGGAGTGAAGGAAGGAAGGAAGGACGGAGGGGAGAAAGAAGCAAGGAAAGGAGGGCGGAAAGGAGGCAGGAAGAAAAGGAGAGAGGGAGGAAGGAGGGAGGAAGGAAAGAAGGAAGGGAGGAAAGAGAGAGGAAGGAAAGAAAGAGAGAATGAGGGAGGGAGGACAGATGTAACAGTCACAACAGACGGGGTCAATTTGACCCGGTAGGACGACACAAAGGTTAAATCATGAAGGTTTTTCTAACTACTCTTAAAATTTTATCTAACCTCTTTTTTTTTTTTCTTTTTCTTTTTCCCAGAGCTTTGAACTGTAACACTTTGGAGCTGCACTTTCTCACAGTTGCAGCTCTTGAGGAAAAGGAAAAGCAAAACATTTAAAGTATGAAATATTACTCTTGGCTGATTACAAGACACAGATTTCATGGCTAGTGTCTTAGTCTATAAAAAGAAAATGGATAGCCAAAGCATCGTGTGTTATGTTAGTCCACTCAGAGCCAACATGGCAGCTGTGCCCCGTCTCTCAGTGCTGCCAGATTAAACCTTCCTGTCGTCCTCCCGGGTCAAATTGACCCCGTCTGTTTTGACTGTTCCTTCTTTCCTTCCGTCTGTCTTTCCCTCTACCTTGCTCCCTTCCTTCTTTCCTCTGTCCTTCTTTCCTTTCTCCCTCTCTCCCTCCTGCCTTCCTTCATTCTTTCTTTCCTCCCTCTCTCCTACCTTCCTCCCTTCCTCTTTTCCTTTCTCCCTCTCTCCCTCCTGCCTTCCTTTGTTCCTTTCCTCCCTTCCTTCCTTCCGTCCTTCCGTCCTTTCTTCTTTCCTCCTCCCTCCCTCCCTTCTATCCATTCCTACTTTCCTACCTTCCTTCCTTGACTCGAGAACAACAGTGTCGTCCTCCCGGGTCAAATTGACCCCGTCTGTTTTGACTTTTCCTTCTTGCCTTCCTTCCTTCCTTCCTTCCTTCCTTCCTTCCTTCCTTCCTTCTGTCCTTCCCTCAAAGCATTATGTGTTATGTTAGTCCACTCAGAGCCAACATGGCAGCTGTGCCCCGTCTCTCACTGCTGCACCATATCTGCCACTCAGGGGTTTACTAAGGAATGAGGAAAAGAAAGATTTAACCTTCCTGTCGTCCTCACGGGTCAAATTGACCCCATCTGTTTTAACTGTTCCTTTTTTCCTTCCTTCCGTCTGTCTTTCCCTCTACCTTCCTCCCTTCCTTCTTTCCTACCTTCTTCTTTTCCTTTCTCCCTCTCTCCCTCCTTCCTTCTTCCCTCCCTCCTTCCTACCTTCCTTCATTCCTTCTTTCCTTTCTCCCTCCTACCTTCCTTCATTCCTTCTTTCCTCCGTCCTTCCTTCCTCCCTCCCTCTTTCTTTCCCTCCCTCATTCCTTCCTTCCTTCCTTCCTTCCTTCCTTCCTTCCTTGCTTCCATCCTTCCTCCCTCCCTCCCTCCCTTCTATCCATTCCTACTTTCCTACCTTCCTTCCTTGACTCGAGGACAACAGTGTCGTCCTCCCGGGTCAAATTGACCCCGTCTGTTTTGACTGTTCCTTCTTTCCTTCCTTCCTTCCGTCTGTCCTTCCCCGTACCTTCCTCCCTTCCTTCTTTCCTCTGCCCTTCTTTCCTTCCTTCCTCTTTTCCTTTCTCCCTCTTTCCCTCATTCCTTCTTCCCTCCCTCCCTCCCTCCTGCCTTCCTTCATTCCTTCTTTCCTCCCCCCTTCCTTCTTTCCTTTCCTCCTTCCCTCCCTCCCCCCCTCCCTCCCTTCCTTCCTTCCTCCTTTCCTTCCTTCTTCCTTCCCCCCTTCCTTCTTTCCTTTCCTCCTTTCCTACCTCCCTTCCTTCCTTCCTTCCTCCCTTCCTTCCTTCTTCCTTCCCCCCTTCCTTCTTTCCTTTCCTCCTTCCCTCCCTCCCTCCCTCCCTTTTTTCCTTTAATCCTTTCCTTCCTTCCTTCCTTCCATCCTTCCTTCCTCCTTTCCTTCCTTCATTCCTTCCTCCCTTCTTTTTTTAAGCTCTCTTCATAAATGGCAGATGACAGATAATAATAGTGTGTTGATTAATGTGAACGGTGCATACTTGATTTATTTAGACAGTTATCCTTGAGATACAGCTGCTATCAATGGAAGAAGCTTTTTGAGATGCAATGTGTTTCTTTTGAATGAAAGCATAATTAGTTGGTTATGTTACAAAAGCCAAAAATACGAATCTTTCCTTCCTTCCTCCCTCGTTTCCTTCCTTCTTCCTTCCTTCCTTCTTTCCCCCTCCCTCCTGCCTTCCTTCATTCCTTCTTTCCTTTCCTTTCCTCCCTCCCTTCCTTCATTCCTTCTTTCCTTTCCTTTCCTCCCTTCCTTCTTTCCTTTCCTCCCTTTCTTCCTTCCTTCCTCCTTTCCTTCCTTCTTCCTTCCCCCTTCCTTCTTTCCTTTCCTTCTTTTCTTCCTTCCTTCTGTCTGTCCTTCCCCCTACCTTCCTCCCTTCCTTCTTTCTTCTTTCTTCTGTCCTTCTTTCCTTCCTTCCTCTTTTCCTTTCTCCCTCCCTCCCTCCCTCCCTTCTATCCTTTCCTCCTTTCCTACCTTCCTTCCTTCCTTCCTTCGTTCCATCCTTCCTTCCTCCTTTCCTTCCTTCCATCCTTCCTTCCTCATTTCCTTCCTTCATTCCTTCCTCCCTTCTTTTTTTAAGCTCTCTTCATAAATGGCAGATGACAGATAATAATAGTGTGTTGATTAATGTGAACGGTGCATACTTGATTTATTTAGACAGTTATCCTTGAGATACAGCTGCTATCAATGGAAGAAGCTTTTTGAGATGCAATGTGTTTCTTTTGAATGAAAGCATAATTAGTTGGTTAACTTACAAAAGCCAAAAAATCCAGTGAGAACACGCCGCGGGCGATTTGGAAGCCGTTTCGGGGTGGATGAAAGTTTTGTTTACTCATGAAATCAAACATCACATAATATATCAGCGCTATCCCAGAATGCAAAGTGGCACTGCTCGACTCACTGTTTCGCCTACTGAAAGAAAGCCTGGATGAGCCCTATACGCTAATGATTTCTTCTTCTTTCTGTACCCCCTCCCCTCCCTTTTTTTTCTTTAACAGCTGCTATTGTCCAAAGACATTGCCCCCCCAACCCCCCCCCCCCCCCCCCAAAAAAAAAAAAAAAAAAAGAAGTGGCCCCTGGACCATTTTCAGAGCAAATGAAAACGGATACACTTAATCTAATCTCTCTAGGCTTCCCCCCTCAACCCCCCCCCCCCCCCCCCATCTCTTTTCTCCCTCAATGCATTTAGTAGATTTTTCAAATACATTAGGAGCACATTTGGGCTGCCGACCCCCACCATCACCATTACCACCACCATCAAAACATCCATCAAGTTGATTTAGCCACTGGGAAAAGACGGAGAATCATATTTAAGTTTTCTGCTTTCATAGACAGTCGAGGTGATGTAGGAAGAGGATAAACTAGGATTGCTCTTCATCACCAGTCTTTAACCCTCGTATCCTCATCCCGGGTCAAATTGACCCCTTCCTTCCCCCTCCCTCCTTTCCTTCCTTCCTTCCTTCCGTCCTCCTACTTTCTTTCCTTCATTCCTTCCTTCCTTCCTTCTTCCTCCCTTCCTTCCTTTCCCCTTTCTTTCTTTCCTTCCTTCCTCCCTTCTTTCCTTCCTCCCTCCCTCCTTCCCTTCCTTCTTCCCCCCTTCCTTCCTTACCCCTTTCTTTCCATCCTTCCTCCCTCCCTCCTTTCCTTTCTTCCTTCATTCCCTCCTCCTTTCCTTCCTTCTTCTTTCCTTCCTTCCTTCCTTCCTTCCTTCTTCCCTCCCTCCCTCCCTCCCTCCCTCCCTCCCTCCCTTCCTTCTTTCCTTCCTTCCTTCCTTCCTTCCTCCCTCCTTTCCTTCCTTCTTCCTGCCTTCCTTCCTTGACTCTAGGACAACAGGAGGGTTAATAGATGTCATATTAGCCACAGCTGAAGATTGATAGGGATGCAGATCACTGATGGGATTCCTTTAGTGTCTCTCTTGGTATTAACGTGGCGTCTTGGTCTTGTGCTTTATCTTGTGTTAATGTCTCTTAAAACACTGGCAACAAAGACTGCGGATATACGGAAGAAACTCACATCCTTGTTGTTCTTTTCCACTGCTGAAACTTAACAACCTGTAAATTTCGGAGATTCCCATGACCTAAGTTTTTAAAGAAACTTATTTTTCCAGTGTATTTTGCAAACTGTGAATATCAATCTATCAAGAAATCTTTATTTATATAGCGTAAAATCACAACAAAAGTCATCTCAAGGCATTTTTCACATAGAGCAGGTCTAGACTGTACTCTTTAATTTAATTCAAAGAGACCCAACGTTCCCACTTGAGCGAGCACTTGTCGACAGCGGCATGGAAAAACTCCACTTTTAATGGGAAGTAACCTCTGGCAGAGCCGGGCTCCAGGTCGGGGTAACACACCCGTTGTTCTAAAGGCAAAATCAGGACCGACTGTCATTTCTACGTGCTGCTTTTTAGGCGATTGAGGTGCTGAGTTTTGGGTTAGACCACAATGTTCAAAAATGTGATTTTCTTGAGTTACAAATGATGTAACCATAGAGACTCTCAGTTCATTATCTGACTAGTTTTTATAGTTTTGTCTCCAATAGGGCCTGACTGATACTGGATTTGTGGGTCTGATGCCGATACTGATATTTTGGGAGTTAAAAAAATTCTGATATCGATATATCGGCTGATATGTGATGGAGGCATGATATTTTACAGTTTAACTATATTTATTGTATAAAATGACACTAAACTGGGAATCTCGCGTGTCCACGTCTTCTTCCGCTTTATCCGGGGTCGGGTCGCGGTGGCAGCAGCCTCAGCAGAGAAACCCAGACTTCCCTCTCCCCAGCCACTTCTTCTAGCTCTCCCCGGGGGATCCCGAGGCGATCCCAGGCCAGCCGAGAGACCCCTTATGATGACGACGACAAATGGTTTTCCGGGTGCGTAGTGAGCTGGGCAGCAGCACCTTGGCGGTCCGACCCTCAGCTGCAGAAACTAACTGGGAATCTAATATGTATAAATGACAATAAATAATAAAACACATACAACAAAAAATATATGTATGCATTAAACTTGAATTATGAAAAACGATACATAAAATGCTCCCTATACAACTTGTGGTGAATATCAGATCGGACAATATATGGCGATACCAATATATCAGTGATAGGCCAATATCAGCTAATAATATCAGTTAACCAATATATCAGTCTGGCTCGAGCCTCCAACTCCCTTTTTTTAAACTTGCACTTCTTCGTCTTTCCATTGATTTTCTACGTTATGGCACTGCCTCTAAAATTGGCCTCACCTTCTGTCTGAACCCATCAGTAGACCTGATCTTCGTCTGCAGTGCAGCTTTATTGTACAAACTTTATTTTAGCAGAACTTCAGTGATGTTCACTCCCTTGTCAGACGTAATTTGACAGAGAGCTGTTTGTGGCCTGAATATTTTCCTTTTGACATAAGAAAGCCACAAACTCCCTCTTGTAGGTATTTATTATATTCTGCTGCTGTGAAGCTAAAATCATCACTTGCTATAATCAGTCATTATTTATACCTATATTATCTTTTGCATTCCTTTCATTTGCACTTTTCATGGACTCATGAACCCTGGCTTGTTTTCACTCCGGCTCCCATCCATGTATTGGAAGACACAGGGAGCACGTCCCTGTTGTGTGTTAGGGAGGATTTAACATCTGTGTTAAATACCACCTACATTTTTCTGGCTCGTCCCCGGAGGAATGTACACCTGCCATGTGCAGACGATGAGTTTTAGACTCTTTAGGCTAGAAATCAACACTTTGTGTAGCAGGTCCGGTAATAAACCTGCTACAGTCTGAAATATGACCAGCCTTTAAATCAACATGAAAAGGATAGAAGAAGAGTACAAACACATTTTAGATTAGAAACTTCAGTCTGTTCACTTTTTTGCATTCGCAGCCTCACATTTTGAAATAACAGCAGTTTATTGTTGTAGCCAGCGTAGCCATGCTACATTGCCTTTGTTTACACTTCTGCTGCGTCCCATCTTTCTTACGTCATCCCAGTGGATTTGCCTCCAAAACAGTGATTAGACCATTCCAGTTTGTTTCTGGACCCATCTTCTCTCTGGCCCCCTGTTACGGAGGGAAGCCAAAGGTTACTCATAGTCTGCTGCACTCACTTTGTGAGACCCATGTCGTCTGTGATGCTACAGGCACTGTGTGTGTGTGTGTGTGTGTGTGTGTGTGTGTGTGTGTGTGTGTGTGTGTGTGTGTGTGTGTGTGTGTGTGTGTGTGTGTGTGTGTGTGTGTGTGTGTGTGTGTGTGTGTGTGTGGGAGTATAGTATATATATATATATACCATCAAATGATCTGCAGGAGGAAGGAATATAGATCCTCAACTGATCTGGAGTCCTTAACCTTCGTGTCATCCTCCTGGGTCAAATTGACCCCGTCTGTTCCTTCTTTCCCTCCTTCCTTCTTTCCTTCCTTCCTTCCTTCCTTCCTTCCTCCCTTCCTCTTTTCCTTCCTTCTTTCCTCCATTTTTCTTTTCCTTCTCCCTCCCTCCCTCTTTCCTTCATTCCTTCCATCCTTCCTTCCTTCCTTCCTTCCTTCCTTCCTTCCTTCCTTCTTTCCTTCCTCTTTTCCTTCCTCCTTCCTTCTTTCCTCCCTTCCTTCTTTCCTCCCTTCCTTCTTTTCCTCCTTGCTTCTTTCCTTCTTCCTTCCTCCTTCCTTCTTCTCTTCCTCTTTTCCTTCCTTCCTCCCTCCCTCCCTCCCTCCCTCCCTCCTTCCTTCCTTCTTTTCTTCCTCCTGTCCTTCCTTCCTTCCTCCTTTTCTTCCCTCTACCTCCTTCCTTTCTTCCTTCTTTCCTCCCTTCCTTCTTTCCTTCTTCCCTTCCTCTTTTCCTTCCTCCCTCCCTTCCTTCCGTCCTTGACTCGAGGACAACAGGAGGGTTAATGAATGAAATCTAAACTTTTAAAGTAATTGGAAAAGAAGTGATTTATCTGAAGAGCTCTATGTTGGAAATAAGGAGAACGTCTGTGATTGAATTGAAAAAGGAGTGAATGGAAACACTCCTCGGTGCTTTCATCTCCAAAATTGTGTTGACTACTTTTCTTGAACCCATCAAGTCTAATCTTTTCTCTCACTTTAAATCAAGGAAATCTTTAATTCAGCTGCCAGGAAGTATCACCGAGGAGGGACACGCAACGTCTGTTTTCAGATATTTTCAAACCTCATATATTCTAATCTATCATACGTGGATTTAAGACAGTCTTGAGAAATAAAGTCCGGAGTTTTTTTCACGTGAGAAAAAGTTCATTGATGTGAACTCAGGATCTTCCAGCATATCAAACTTCTACATCCAATACCCGAAATTAATGATTCTGCAGTCTTAATTATCAGCCTGTGAAATCCTCCCTTTTCTTCTCAAGCAAGACAAATTAAGTCTCTATATCAGGGGTGTCAAACATGCGGCCCGTGGGCCAGAACTGGCCCGCCGAGGGGTGCGATCCGGCCCACTTTCCTTTCTGTGTTCTTTTCCTTCCTTCCTTTCTTCCTTCTGTCCTTCCTACTTTCCTTTCTTCCTTCCTTCCATCTGTCCTTCCTCCCTTTCTTCCTTCCTCCGTTTCTTCCTTCTGTCCTTCCTGCCATCTGTCCTTCCTACTTTCCTTTTTTTCCTTTCTTCCTTCCATCTGTCCTTCCTCCCTTTCTTCCTTCCTCCGTTTCTTCCTTCTGTCCTTCCTTCCTTCTGTCCTTCCTGCCATCTCTCCTTCCTACCTTCCTGTTGTCCTTTCTTCGTTCATTCGTTCATTCCTCCGTTTCTTCCATCTGTCCTTCCTTCCATCTGTCCTTCCTACTTTCCTTTTTTCCTTTCTTCCTTACTTTCTTCCTTCCATCTGTCCTTCCTCCCTTTCTTCCTTCTGTCCTTCCTCCCTTTCTTCCTTCTGTCCTTCCTTCCATCTGTCCTTCCTCCCTTTCTTCCTTCTGTCCTTCCTTCCATCTGTCCTTCCTCCCTTTCTTCCTTCCTCCGTTTCTTCCATCTGTCCTTCCTTCCTTCTGTCCTTCCTTCCATCTGTCCTTCCTACTTTCCTTTTTTCCTTTCTTCCTTCCTTCCTTCCTTTCTTCCTTCCATTTGTCCTTCCTCCCTTTCTTCCATCTGCCCTTCCTTCCATCTGTCCTTCCTCCCTTTCTACCTTCCTTCCTTTCTTCTTTCTGTCCTTCCTTCCATCTGTCCTTCTTACTTTCCTTTTTTCCTTTCTTCTTTCCTTTCTTCCTTCCATCTGTCCTTCCTCCCTTTCTTCCTTCCTCCGTTTCTTCTGTCTGTCCTTCCTTCCTTCTGTCCTT
The DNA here is from genome assembly GCF_027409825.1 of Scomber japonicus. NCBI lineage: Eukaryota > Metazoa > Chordata > Actinopteri > Scombriformes > Scombridae > Scomber > Scomber japonicus. Next base: position 7,676,193 of record NC_070586.1, read on the forward strand.
CCTGCCATCTTTCCTTCCTACCTTCCCATTTTCCTTTCTTCGTTCGTACGTTCGTTCCTCTGTTTCTTCCATCTGTCCTTCCACCCTTCCTTCTTTCCTTCCTTCCTTCTGTCTGTCCTTCCTACCTTTCTTCTCTCTTTCCTTTTGTCTCTCTTTCCTTCCATCCCTTCTTATTTCCTTCCTTTCTTCCCTCCATCTATTTAATGATCCGGCCCACATCAGATCAAATTGGTCTGTACAGTATGTAGCCCTTGAATGAATATGAGTTTGACACCTCTGCTCTATATGCAAACTCTTTTACACTTTAACTTTAGAGTAGCCATGGTATATTCTGAAAGTACCAGCAAGGTTCACTACATGTGATCATTTCGGCTTAAGACTGTAACCCCCACGAGTGACGAAAGGAATCCATTTATGGTCAAAACATTGATACCCAATGTGGGAATTCAGCTAGTCCTTATCCGCTCTTAGCAACATATGGAGCACATTCTTCAGAATCTTCTTTGTTTTATCACCACACACTGGACTGCTTTGGCTGTGTATTATTCCACCTGAGTAAATACTGAACGGCATCTCTCCTACTTAGAGAGCAGTGCACGTGTAGTCCAGAGGCGTCCGGTGCAGGCCTCAGCCCCCCAGCCCCCCAGCCCCCTTGTACCTCATCTCTCCCCTGTCTTCGGCCCCCAGTTACAGTCTCGTCCCCCTCCCTCCCAATCCGTCGTCTAAGACTAAGTCCAGGAGTTTTGTGTTTTTGGTTTGCGTCCTGAGAGACCAGCTGCTAGTGATGGACGAAATTTTTCTCATCTTGTCAATGTCGGTGTGTGTGTGTGTGTATATGTGTGTGTGTGTGTGTGTGTGTGTGTGTGTGTGTGTGTCTCTCCCTGTTAGCTATACACGCACAGCCTCACTGAAAATGCCAAAGATTTGAGCTCATAGTTTAACTTTCAAGCTTCTAAAAATCTAGACAGGCCAGATTCTCAGCATGTTTTCATGTCGCTGTAATGCATATTAACACATGTATGAGATTCTTGCCAGAGAGCGGAGCAGATGGTTTGAATCCATTAACAAATACAAGGGATTAAGGTTGAGCTACCTGATGATAACAAACAAAGGATACATATTTAATTGTGATGTCTGTGATGGTACAGGCTCTGTGTGTGTGTGTGTGTGTGTGTGTGTGTGTGTGTGTGTGTGTGTGTGTGTGTGTGTGTGTGTGTGTGTGTGTGTGGTTTCCATTTTAAATGAGAGAATAAATACCATTAAATAATCTAAAGGATGAGGGAATGTAGATCCTCAACTGATTCTTTAGTCCTTAACCTTCATGTCCTCCTCCCGGGTCAAATTGACCCCGTCTGTTCCTTCCTTCCTCCTTCCTTCCTCCCTTCCTCTTTTCCTTCTTCCTTCCTTCATTCCTTCCTTGCTTCCTTCCTTCCTTCCTTCCGCCTCCTTCTTTCTCTCTTTCTTTCCTCCCCCCTACCTTCCTCCCTTCCTCTTTCCTCTGTCCTTTTTTCCTTCCTTCCTTCCTTCCTTCCTTCCTCTTTTCCTTTCTCCCTCCTACCTCCTCCGTCCTTCCTTCCTCCCTCTTTTCCTTCCTTCCTTCTCTCCTCTGTCCTTCCTTCCTTCCTCTCATCCTCTTTTCCTTTCTCCCTCCTTCTTTCCTTCCTTCCATTCTCCCTCCCTTCCTTCTTTCCTTTCCTTCCTTCCTTCCTTCCTTCCTTCCTTGTATTTTCTCCCCCACTAAGTTAACTTATTCATGCGTATTATCCAAATACACACTTAAGACTTTGAGAGCAACACAATTAAGAAAATGACCCATATGGGTCCTTTTTTTTTGAGTAGAAAAGTAGAAAAGAGCACAAAGAACACAAAAACAAACAAGATAATGAAAATGATACAGCTGACATAGTTGTTGGTGTTATTTACGTAGCGTGGAAGAAAAAAGGGAAGATAAAAAAGCCACACTCATTAATTACCAAAGTTCCTTATACCCGAAAGAGATGTGGTAAAACAAGAAACAATAAACATTAATTAGTGTGGCTGATGGAGCAAAAGAACCTGTGTATCATGTTCAGTATTGGAGCTGCTATATTTCAAATCTAGGTGTTGTAACTGATAAAGGTATTTGCTTTAATGAGCTTTGTTGGAAGGCAAACACGAATGAAATGTGCACGCCCGTATTTGTTTGAAAAGCAATACGTAACCTATTAATCTTATGTCAGATAGTGAGGTCTGATGACTTGTTTTTGATGTGTTTTTAAATGCTTCATGATGGCTGTGTGACTTTTATAGATTTTGTGGCATTGTTTGTCTTCAATGTGTTTGGCTTTCTGGCAACGACGTCACCTACCTCCGAGGTGCACGATTCGGAAAGGAAAAAGGGGGGAAAAAATAAAGTCAAATAAGGTAAAAAGTAAAAAGTCGAGCAACCTCAAGAGAATAGAAATCATTCAGTATTAACGTACTGTACTGTAGCAAAAAAAAAAAAGGTTCACTCCGCACAATTTCACACAAAAAACTAACAGAATCATCGTCTGAACTTGAGAGTAACGGCTGAAATACATCAGGCACAGATGTGATGCATCACGTAGGCGGTGCGGAGCGGATCTTTCTTTCTTTTTCTTTTTTTTTTAAATTTTTTTTTTACCTGCTACAGTACACCAAAACTGCATCTTTGCGGTTGTGTTCCAGCTGTGTTTTCTAAGGAGATTTCACGTAGGATACTTTGGAAAATAAAGCATATCCCACTGAAACTATTGCAAAAATAAAACCTGTTTATTTTATCCACATCGCCTATTAACGTGATGTAAACAAGTTGACTGAGCGTTGAAATGTTTGAAGGTTCAAAAGACAAAGTTGCGGTTATGGAGGGTTTTTTGGAGGCCTTGTCTAACTGGTACTGAATGAGCCATATCATCGTTTTTAACTACAGGATCACGGATACGCATTGAATTCATTGATTTATTGTGATGTGCATGAAGAATGAGATAAATGCTGTGTTGTATCGCCACTGGTACAAATATTTGACTTTTATTATTTACAGTTCTTTGCAGTTTTTACCCGTTGAATGGTCGCATAGTCGTCCATAGTCGAACTGCTGACAAAGGGTTTGGGATCCCCATTGGTTTTATGGACAAGAGCAATTATGACATTGAAGTATTATGACATCCTGTAACAAAAAGCCAAAAAGCAACCCAACAAATGTGAAACCGCGGATATTACTTAAACGGGGGGTTTTCCTGATGATTGGCGATATTGTCCCCCAAAGGAGTCAACATGCCTTTTGTCTAAGTTTTACCTAAAAACACAACCAAAAAAACAAACTCACACACACAACAACCATCTGGTAGCTGTTTTCTGGAATTGGAAGTCTAACAGAGAGAATATCAAGTTTTTGCAAAGGGCCACATTAAAAGACTTTGTACCCACTTTAAGGTTTCTCATTAAAGACAGCTCTCAGTTCTTAATTTGCTGGATTTCCTGAAAGAACTCCCACCAATTGATCCAGATGTAGGCATGTATACTTTAGACGTTGAGTCCATATACACAGATATTGACCACCACCACCAAGGCCTAGAGACACACAGGAACATTTCCTTAACACCATACCAGTCAGAAAACCACCTACCTCCCAGTTAAATTGGCCTCTTTTGTTCTTGAGAGAGACTACTTCCTTTTTAATGACGTACCGCCAGACCTTTGGCACTGCGACGGCACTAAAAATCCTTCCTTCCTTTTGTTAATTCCTGGATGTCTCATCTTGATAATGTTTTTACTTTGGAAAGGACCAATCTCCACTCTATTGGAGTTTTGTATAGTTTCTAAATGGTAACTTAGGAGGCCTGAGACATTGATTTTCTTCATATGAATGTAACAAAAAATACAAATGTCGTCTCTTCCTCTTGTTGCACCAAACCTACAGATCAGAATAAACACAAGTATTGACCGTCACCAAGGCCTAGACACACTTGAACCCTAACCCTAACCCTAACCCTAACCCATACTAATTTCCTAGTTTATTTGGCTTCCTTTGTTCTTTTTTAATGACATACCTCAAGACTTCTGGCACTGCAAGGAGGCTAAAATGGCACTTAGGTTTCCCTCTTGTCTCTTCTTGTTGGTCACCTGGAGGAATAAATGCTATATGAAACCACAAAAACACTTTGGAGGCCTGAGATTCACACTTAACTACTGTACTGTATAGCCTTGAAGACTTTGATTTTCTTGATATGAATGTAACAATAGACACCAATGGTCATCACTTCCTCTTGTTGCACCAAACCTACATGCTGAAAGTCAACTCACTAGACTGAAAAAGAAGAGATGACGTCCAAATATTTTTACTTTGGAAAGGACCAATCTCCACTCTATTAGAGTTTGTATAGTTTGTAAATGGTAACTATGGAGGCCTGGGATTCATACTTAACTATAGCCTTGGAGACAAAAGATACCAATGGCGTCTCTTCCTGTTGTTGCATCAAACCTACAGATCAGAATAAACACAAATATTGACGGTCACCAAGGCCTAGACACACTTGAACCCTGACCCTAACCCTAACCCTAACCCATACTAATTGCCTAGTTTATTTGGCTTCCTTTGTTCTTTTTTAATGACATACCTCAAGACTTCTGGCACTGCAAGGAGGCTAAAATGGCACCTTGGTTTGTCAGTCACCTGGAAGAACAAATGCGATATGAAACTACAAAAACGCTGTGTGTGGTAACTTTGGAGGCCTGAGATTCACACTTAACTACAGTATAGCCTTGAAGACATTGATTAACAAACAATATCAATGTCCTCTCTTCCTCTTGTTGCACCAAACCCACAGATCAGAATATACTTCTTCATGTTGAAAGCTTAACTCTTACCTTTCTTGCATTTCACACAGCACTTTGAACAAACTTGAACAGCAACAACCCCCTCCTCCCTCCTATGTCCCAACCCCGCACTCTCTTCCCCTTCCCCTCCCAGAACGCGCACTACAATAGTTTTCTGATATACTTTTCTTTTTCCCCGTGAGAGTGGCTGGAGGTGGAAGCCGTGTCCCGCTTTTATCTGTCATTGTCAGTCGTTACTGTCTGTTTACGGCTATCTCTGGGTATCATGGATGTATTATAATGCCGTGGATCCACAACAGACTCTTCGGGGTGGGGTGTGCGCACAATTACGTAATGCGGAAGAGGAAAACAGGCTGGTTGCACGGTCCGAATGATATGATTGGTCAGAGTTTTCACAGAATATTTTAGAGTGCCTAATTAATAGCATTTTAACCTAAACAAAAAATATTGTAAAAATGTAGCAAAGGTAAGGGTAGCTTTAAGTAAAGTCTACCTGAAAGTCAACTCACTAGGTACAAATAAATCACCAAGATAATTGACTTGTATGTGCAGAAAAAAGTGGATTCAAAGAGTAGAGAGGCTTATCTGCAAACAAAAAGGTTAAAATCTTTTCATCTTGATTTTTGAGTTCTTTGGCCTAGTTGTGTTGTCCTTGGCCTGAGTCCAGGTCTAGGTTTGGCTATTTTGCTTTTAATGATTTATATTTGAGAGAGAGAGAGAGAGAGGGGGAGAGGGGGAGAGGGGGAGGGGGGGGGGGGAGAGAGAGAGAGAGAGAGAGAGAGAGAGAGAGAGAGAGAGAGAGAGAGAGAGAGAGAGAGAGAGAGAGAGATGAGAGAGAGGAGAGAGAGAGAGAGAGAGAGAGAGAGAGAGAGAGAGAGAGAGAGAGAGAGAGAGAGAGAGAGAGAGAGAGAGAGAGAGAGGAGAGAGAGAGAGAGAGAGAGAGAGAGAGAGAGAGAGAGAGAGAGAGAGAGAGAGAGAGAGAGAGAGAGACCAATTAACATTATCTTTAATAGAGGAAACAAAGAAAACTACCATTGAGCCACACATGTGAACAGGCTGGGTTCAGGTCTCAATCGTAGGCCAGCACAGAAGGTAACTCCTGACCCGTCGTCCTATTTTTGTCCACGTTGACCATTTCAGCGAGCTCTACCAGAACACATGTCCAGATGCTTTTACATTATGTTTACATGTTGTTCTAAACACTGTCAGAAAAGTCTTTCCTGAGAGCGATCTTCAAACATCTTGGGAGTAAATACCGGAAAACTCGTTCATTAGAGATTGAATAAATGAAAAAAAAAAAAAAGAATACATCATCCAAAAATTTCCAACAGCATATTACACCAATTCCCATCTTTGATCTCCAAATCTCTCTTACCGCCCAGCACAGAAAGCCCAGGTCTCACATATTACTGAATAATACAGTTTATAACAGGAGCTTACCACAGCACATTTTTTGTTTAACTCTAAATCATAGACACACAAATCCAAACTAACATTTGGCCGCAGTGGCCGCAGTGGCTGGCCAGAGCTCACCTTCTGCTTAACTGTTTTCTTTAGTTACCTACCAAAGTGGCTGGTACAGTAGATAAACCTCCAAAACCACAGCCAGAATTCCCAGTATTTAGCGAAAGGCTGGTATTTACTTCCCATCCTGCCCATGTGGTCTTTTTCCCTGTGTGTGTGCCCTTTACAGTACTTCCACTTTTATTTATCAGCAGTGTATTTCCCAGCCGCCATCTGGCTCAGCTGATATCACAGTGATGGGCCTGGTGGTAATATGGAAATCCCCCCCTCATTTATCTTATCCCCTATGTCAAAAAAACAAAACAAAATCTTCACATCTTGTCTTAGCAGAGAGAATAGGCCTGATATCAGCCAAGCAGGGGACCAGGAAGAGGGTAAAAAAAAAAAAAAAAAAGATAAACATGTTTGCACTACTAGACATGTTGCGTTGCTCTTATATTGCATTGGACAATGTTAGTGTTGTCTTAAACCACAAGCGCTCCCTCTTTTTTTTTTTAGTTATTTCACAGCCACAGAAAGCAGAGATCAAACAAAATCACAGTCTCTATTATTCTTTTCCTCTTGCAGGGCTGAACTGAAGTGCATTTCATGGTTTGAAAAACACAGTAAAAACACTGTGAATTCCTTGTGCTGCAGTGTGACAGCTGGCGATTGCAGAGAAGTCTCATGGCAAGCCTAAAGGGGGAGCTTCTCAGCAGAGATGCAGGCCAACTAAAACAGAATCATGTTTGAACACCTATATCCACTGGGATGGTTTGGGAGGGGGGGGAGGAGGGGGTGGGGCTGGGGTTGGGGTTGGGGGGGAGCACCGCAAGCTTTAATCAGGATCTTAAAACAGGCAAGCCTTTGATAAAGACTCTGCTCTGTACATTTATCTTATTCCTCTGAAGGCTGCAACGCTGGCTTATGTCATCCACTTTGATCCTACTCTTTTTGGAGCACGGTGTCAGGACATATCTCCTGTGCCCGATAACACACTGGTCAAGTTGTGATATAGAAAAAAAAAAAAAAGGGAGAGAAAAAAAAAAACCTTCGAAGAACCCTGACCCCATCTCCTCCTCCTCCACCTCCACCCACCTCCTCCCTCACCACCACATCCGAAGTGCATGAGTGTGTGTGGTATGTAGTACCTCCCACGTCCCACGTCCACCCCCCCTCCTCCCCCTCCTCTTCTCTGTATGGAAACAGTGCCATTAATTTTCCTAGCGCTGTCATAAACATCACCTTCTGGTTAAAGAGGAGCTGTGACAGGGTGCTGCTCCTCAATGTGCGAGGGCAACAATATTTGACTTGGACGTGTTCCTGGTGATGAGGCCAAACCCTGCTGCAGGCCTCTTGGCAGATGTCATGCCTGAGTGCTTTGGAATAATGCTGATAGGAGCTGAGCTGGACTGGACTATACCCACGACAGGCTCGGCTTTAATCTGTGCATCAGCATTCAGAGCACACCAGGCAGTGGCACAACACTTCTTCATGCACGGACTCAAGTTATCACAATTTTCCATCAGTGAACTGAGTGAGTGATTTAAAACAATGGTCCTGTGAACATCCAGGTAAAAAAAAAAAAAAAAAAAAAACCCTTTCGTGTACTGGAAATGATGTTTTCGTGAAAGCAGAAGCGGTTTGTTTGGAATAAACAGAAGAAATGGTGACTTAGCATGAGCAGCAAAAGCCACAATAGCTGAAAAGCTGAAAAAAGAGCCATATGTGCACAGAAAATATAACTTTTTATTAGTGGGAAGTCTGAGGAGAAATGCAAGTGCAAATACACGGCAGCAATTTAGTTAAAAAAGAGAATATATCATCATTTTAGCTTCATATTTGAGTGAATATGGATTTAAGGTATTCTAATAGTCCCAGTTCATAGTTCTTGAATCTGAGCCAAACAATGTAGTCGAAGACTTAAGAGGAAGTGCTGCCAGGAAGACAATGGGAATATTGAGAATTCCTATGCGTCATTAGGGAAGACCAGGATTAGCAGAGACTTCCTGTTTGCGACTAGCTCGGGGGGCCAGACCGGCCTGTGATGTTGGCATTAAAGAGAGACGGTAACCCTTGAAAGGATACCTTAAACTGGCCAGCCGCGGGGGGCATGTTTTCTTTCCCATGACACATTGAGCTGCCACTTAGCCCACATGCAACAAGTTCAGCCTTAACCAACCCCCCCCCTTTTGCCCCCCCTTCCTCCCTCCCTCAGGTCCAACTGACGGATCATAAACTGATACTAAACAAAGAGCTGGCAAAGAGAAATTTACGATAATGGTTTGTAAAATAACTTTCAAATTACAAGGAGTTGAAGGTGCTCTGGTTTGTGTCACGCTGCTGTGGTCTCGGCAGTGCAGCCATCTTTTAAAGGCCCACAGGTGCGAGCTGTTTGCTAAAGAGCGGGGGCGCCACTTGACCCCATTATCAATGAACGTTTGTCACCTAAATTGGGTTAGGAAAAAATTCTACCTGAAACTGATAGACGTTTGTTCACATTCAGAGTAGGGCTAAAAATCAAAATCACGATTAATTGAACTTTTAACCTCGATTACGATTAATGAACGATTATCTCCACCCTTGATGAACAATTATGGAGTTTCAGTTTCTTTAGTTTAGTATTTTCCACTGCTGCCCTCACACATGAGGATCTTTAGCGAGTGAAAATAAAGATGTTTTAAGGTGTGATGCTGTGGTTAATGTCTAGTTTACTTGGTTAGAACTATGTAAAGATCATGGTTTGGGTTAAAATGAAGGAAGGAAAGAAGGAGGAAGGAAGGGAGGAAGAAGGAAGGTAGGCGGGAGGAAGAAGGAAGGAAAGGAGGGAGCGAGGAAGCAAAGGAGGAAGGAAGGGAGGAAGAAGGGAGTAAAGGAGGGAGGGAGGAAAGAAGGACAGAGGAAAGGAAGGAGGGAAGAAAAGAAGGAGGGATGAAGGAAGAAAGGAGAAGCAGAAGGAAGCCGTGGTTAATGTCTAGTTGACTTGATCAGAACTATGTAAAGATCATGGTTTGGGTTAAAATCATCACTGGAGACAAGTTTTCAAATTCCTTTAAAGATATGCAACCTTTGTTGTCATGGCAACAGTGAACACCACCATTAATTGACATGAGCAAGATTAAGTCGATTAGAGTTTCTAAATGTTGGTTTCAATTATTTTTCAATTAATTGCCCAGCACTACGTTCAGACTCAAGTATTATTATATATTATATATATATTATATTATTCATTCAGCAATTGATCATTTTTTAATCATTGAATTGTGCTCGATATGAGAATATATAAGAAGCACGTCACTTGAAAATTTTAGTCAGTTTTGCGCCGCCTTTTTTTATTCGGCACGTGTTCTATTCACAACTTCTTTTGAAAGTTTTGAGCCCGGCTGATTTTAGAGGCCAATATCAATATTTGAGCTTTCAAAAGAAATCTCAGGAGTTGATGGAGACCAAAACAGAGCTAAAATCAGAGCAAATATTTGACTTAGCTTTTGCCAGGTCTGCTGGTTGTGTAAATAGGCGACTGTAAGAGGTTTGTCAGAACTTTATAAATTGATTATACGACATGAGTGTTTGAAATGTGCTCTTGAGTGCTCCACATATGCCGTTGTTGCTAAAAATGTCTTAATACATTTATGGAGCTGTAGGAAACATGTACGAGTTAAAGTGGAATTACGGAGCAAAACAAATTGAGTTAAAGTACTTACAAATGGCAAAACACTGGTATAACTTTTTCTTAATAGTCTAAATCAGTGTTCCTCAAATACAAATTTTTTTTCAATGAGTCAAAGGTCTGTTTATTAATCGGTCTAGCCACAACAAGTCAATGTATCCATCCACCACCAACCAACTTACCAATACAGTGGTGAATATATGACTCAACTATAAAATATATTTTTAATTTCAACAACAAAACAAAATTTCCTTTTCATAAAAACAACAAAAATTAAATAAATACTCAAAAACAAAATTCATTCACAACCCCTGCAAATAATCCAAAACAAATCTCAACTCTTTTCTTTTAAAATCCAGACACAAAGGACTCAAGAAAGGAGGAAAGAACTGTAGAGCTGTTCTTATTGCTGTGCATCAAAAGTGACTCAAGTATAAAGTCAAAATGTGGGTCGGGCTGCAGCTGAGCATGCCCAGCAAGTCACAGCCTATCAGTGCATTGTTGCCATGGAGACCAAAATACACACGGTGAGGGACTGGAGTCACACATTCATACCAGCGATAAAACGGATAATTCCGACTCCCGCGAATACTTCTATTTAATAATAATATTTTATGCAAGATTTTTCTTTTTTTAAGATCAGACCAGGGTTCCGCAGATAGTTGTCCCGCGGTCCGGATGCAGACCGGAGACCGCCGTTTGAGGATCCCTAGTCTAAATAAATACTTTGGATATTGCACATTTAAGCATTTTTAAAGATGCATATTGGTTATTAATATTTAAAAAAACTTTGCAAAGTCAACTTTTTGGAAACTTGATAATCATAACATGGTGATTACGGTTTAAAAATACTCTTCTCTTTAAATGTAAGCCTATTTTAGAACAATTGTTAACCTTGTTGCTGTCGGGTATCATATGCATTGAATGTTTAGATCTACGTCTTTCACCTCCAGTCTTTACCATCAACATAAACAAGTCATCTGAATTTGGTTTAAGTTTTTCGGAGAGTTCGACAGCGTTGCGGAAATGTTTTGGGTGGAACTTAAGCCGGTGTTAAGAGTGAGTTCATCCAGGCATGTAACGTTTTAACCTTCGACCAGAGTAAACACAGCTAATAAGAGCTTCTCTAAATAAACACAGACCCTTGGCATAAAAAGGTGCAGAGGAATAACTACAGCAGTTAGCCTAAAGGTTAGCTGTGAGCTTGTTAGCAGTAGATCAGCAGTTAACGTCCTGGAAAAGGCTGAAAAAGATCCGTGCAGGGGAGAGTAAATGACAAATGCTCAAGGCCACCTTTTAATTAGCATCAGCGTGCCCTTGAGCAAGGTGCTTAACTCCAGCTGCTCCGGTGTAAGGAAGGTCTCGCTGTACTTGGCAGCGCTCAGTGGTTGATGATTTAAAGAATGAATACAAGATAGTGGACAAAAACCTGAGCTGATGTTTGATTTATGTCATAGTGGAGGGTATTGTTCAGGTTTTTGGCTGTTGTAATGTATCTTATATTAATGCTGATAGTTATTTACTTACCTACAAGGCACAATTCTTCCTTTTTTCACACATAAAAATCCATAAAAGCACTACTATTCACACCTACAATTTGAAAGTTGCATCATTTTGTTTTCCACAAGGAGTAAATGCATTGTTTTCATGGTTAACTTATTAAAAGACCAATAAACAAGATTAAATTATTAATTATTTATTTATTTTTGTTTCTGCCCTTTAAAGATGGCATCTCATTCCATTCCATTCTATTCTATTCTATTCTATTCTATTCTATTCTATTCTATTCCATTCCATTCCATTCCATTCCATTCCATTCCATTCCATTCCATTCCATTCCATTCCATTCCATTCCATTCTATTCTATTCTATTCTATTCCATTCCATTCCATTCTATGTCTGGTTTAGCTCTGATAAACAGCTATGAAGACAATTAGCTAGTAAAACCCTGTGGTTAAGCATATGACTGCATGTCACTTTGACTTTTGAAATTACAAATAGCACAAAAATGGGAAAATCTAATCTAAAGGTTTGGGCAGAATTGAAACAAATTGTATGCATTAAAATCACTAGACACACATGCATATTAAAGTATTCAATGATCAATGCATCATTTTAAAGGAGTAAATGCATTTTTTTCATGGTTAACTTCATGCAGACTACTCAGCAGTGTATAAAAGAAAATACAATCATCATTCTTATTTAAAAAAACAAAATAAGCCGTTTAAAGTTCACATTATGTGTCTGGTTTAGCTCGGATAAACAGATGTGAAGCCAATTAGACAGTAAATCTCTATGGTTACTATCACTTTTGAAATTACAAATAGCCCAAAAATGGGAAAATCTTAAAGTTTTGGCCAAATTGGAACAAATTCTATGCATTCAAATCACTGGACACACGTGCATATTAAAGTATTTAATGATCAATGAGAGCTTAATATTTGACTTTTTCCTAGTATTACTCATCCATAGTGTAAAGCAAGTAGTTAACTTGGAGGAAAACGTAGATATTACTGTAAAAATACCTAAATAAATGATGATATGTGTGTCTGGCTGTATGGTCGGATAGTTGCAACACTATAAAGCACAAATTAAAACAAACTTGAGTTATTGCTTCTGATTGTTAGTCAGAGTCCTGTTCCAGTTCACTCATCTCTACCACCAAACAGGAGACCGAGCGCTGCCTCATTGAGATGGTTGGCATTCTTGGTACTTTCTCTGACATGTTTGGTCTGTAACGAACAGGCTTTGAAAGCTTCTGTCAACGGCAGAAATGCCTAATAACCTGGAAAGAGTTTGTCTCAGGTCAAAAGAATTAACCTCTAGTTGTGTGCGTGGCTAAACTTGGATAAGAGTCAGACAAGGAACATGATAGTCAGGTCTTTCAAGATTTATTTTGGGTCCCTCCCACTCTTAAAAACACACTTCAGTTAATTTTGCGCGGCCTGCTTGGTATGTGTAAGATTTCCTCCTCTTCCCACCACACACCCTCATTGTTCCCCACATAAGGACACTCAGCATACTTTCAGATTAGCTGAAACTGAGGCTTTGGGGTATTGTGGTTTCACTACCAGGACACATGTTTGCCTTGTTAGCTTATTGATGTTACTTGGTGACTTAAAGCTGCAGTTGGTAAGTCTTATAAAAGTAACTTTTTGTCATATTTGATAAGACTGTCACTATGTAAAGACAGTATTACATGAAACTAGTAATCTGTAAAAAAAAAACAAAACAAAACAGGCTCATTTAGCCCCGCCTACTGCTCCTACTGCAAATTACCAGAATCCACCGCGTCCGGAAAAAAAGACCCAATCAGAGCCAGGATTGTGTCTGATGGAGTGTCTGACAGCTGTCGATCACTGCTCACGCACACAGCCCCCTCCCCCTTCCTCCTTACAGGCCACTCCCCCTTCAGGCTCCTCCCCTTCCTCCTCACAGGCACCTCCCCCTTCCTCCTCAGCTCGGTCAAACTCATATCTCTGAGTTTCTAGGTAAGGTATAGCCATGTGAAAGTCACTGTAAAGTGTTTTATATCTAGCTGTGTGGAGTGTAGTTCATGTATTACCAATCGCGTGCACGTCAGCTTCCTCTGGGGGAGGGGCTTTGGAACTTTGGAGGTAGGGCAGGAGTGCAGCGGAGAGGGAGGGGGAGGGATCTGACAGTTGTACTTCTTCAAATTTGATGCTAAGTCCTCTCTCTCCTCAAAGTTACCAACTGCAGCTTTAAGGTGGCGATTGTAAAGGAGCAAGTCATGGAAATGGCACATATGCATTGATAGATATGCTCAGTTTTTCTACTTCAATTGCATTCATTTGTCCCCCACATAAGGACACGCATACTATCAGATTAGCTGAAACTGAGGCTTTGGGGTATTGTGGTTTCACTACCAGGACACGTGTTTGCCATATTAGCTTATTGATTGAGGTGGTGATTGTAAAGGAGCAAGTCATGGAAATGGCACATATGCATTGATAGATATGCTCAGTTTTGATTCTATTGCAATTGTGTGAGGAAACAACACCAAAAAGTATAGAAATGCATCCTGTGAAGATGCAAAAAATTGAAAAAATGTTAGTCTTCAATGCTAAATACCATTTGGATTTCTCAGTGCCCTCTAAAACCCATATAACTCTGGTTTCTTTCTGATGTGCCACCTCTATGGTTAAGGTTAGGTTAAGTTTAGGCAGCTAAAACCAACATTGACTGTTGATTGGAGACAGGATGCAATTTACGGTCTCCTGTGTTAAAGTCACATTCTTTGTATTCTTGACCATCCACCCCCAAACTCTCTGTCTTAACCCTACATGCAGACATTTGTGGGCCGAAAGTATTCAATCATCACAGAATTGAATAACTGTATTGCTGGATAACATAAAATAGAAATATTGGGGGTGAAAGGTTTCTGCAGGCAGCAATGCATGATAAAGCCAGTTCTGCAAAGGCAAAGCTGCAAGCCAACCATGGCAAACCAAACCGAGCTTGTTATATCACCGCAAAAACGTCTTGAGGATGAGGATGGATGGGCTTTGACACCAGACACCACTTTTTCTATCCCATCATCTCCTGCTTAGCAATCAATGTCGGTTTCTTTTAACCATGATGATCGCTCTCTAACCCTTTTACCATAGCCTAGTTTCTCTTTTTAATCATGGCCATGACTGTTCCCTAACCCTTAACCAAGTAGTTTTTTTTACTTTTTTTTTTTTCTTCTTCTTTTTTTTACCCAAGCCATACTCTTAACCGAGTTGTTTTTTGTGTCTAAACCCAGACGTATTGATAATTATTGTAACAGTTGCAGTGGGGTTTGTAAAATAGGTCCCCTGTGAATTTAGAAATCTGAACATCCTTAAACAATTACAGTACTTGAGATGACTGTGTTTGCAGCTCACTCACTTATATTGTATAGACTAGAGGTTTAAACTTTGAAGTAGTGGTCTATAGTATAAAGGCATATCTCTATATATTACCACATGCAGATTTTTCTAAACATAGTTTCTCCTCTCCTGAAGCCTATCTACATCTTCAAAGGTTTAATCATAACCTTTCCACTGCTGTGTTTATTTCTGTCTGCTTAACCTTTAATTACCAAACTCAAAATCAATCTCCTGCAGGTCTCTCATTTGTTAGTGTTTGACCACTTAAATTATTATCTGCATTTTACCACCAATAAAATTGTTTTTTTAGAGGAAAACGTGGGAGGATTGACCTTTATCCACTCAACCTCTGACAGAACAGAAAGTGGTAATATAGAAATATATTAATGACTGCAGCGAAGTCGGTCATATCGTCACTTCATTTGCTTCTTCAAATAGTTTGCTTAAAAAGAAATAAGCCTTAATTACAAGTCGTGTCTGTAAATATGCCTTTATTTGAAGTTTGCAAATAGAAAAGTCTTTCCCTGCTTCAGTATGTGAAAACTTCCCCCTGCCTCTCATGTGTTACTTCACAGCGAATTACTGTACGCTCTATATAGAAATCTGCCTTTAACAAACACTTTCAATACCGACTCCACCAACAAAAGTAATTGAACTCAATCCAAACGTTTTCCCTTCGGCTCTGCCCAGCCCGTGCCCCGGCAGTCATTTGTCTGTCTAAAGAACTGATTGTGCTGTGTACACTTTCTCTTTTCAAAGCCTTTACACCTGTGGCTTTGTGTGCATGGGAATGTGTCCACAAATGTGAGGCAGTGATAACGCTGCACCTGTTTTATAAAGCTATTTTAACCATGGTGGGGGAAAACAATAATCACAGAACAACTCATCATTATGCCCTGAGCTGGGGCTATTAGAGCGGTTATATGAGTGTTAGTTTCAGTACATAAGCACATAATTCTTTGTACAGCTGCAAACGCTCAAAAAATTTCCATTTGAAGTATAGGACAAGGTAGGTTTTGTTGTTTTTTTAATATTAATGACTGTAGTGGCTTTCAACTTTCAACACAGACAAAAATTATAGTGATCTTTTTATAAAGAGGGGCAAAGAGCAAAGTTCAGACACTTACGTTTCAATCAACTTTCCACAGTGCGGGTTTTTTTTTATGTAGGAATACACCTGTGTAATCATCCTAAATCACAGCTTGGACTTCAATGCTCCTTTTTCCCACCGACTGAGAAGCAATACATTCAACCTGTTTCCTAAATGTATTTCTTTAAGTGTTGGATATCTACTTTTCTTCATCTTCAAAAGTGATGCATTAAAACTGGGTGAAATAAAAAGTTTATCTCTAACATCTGGAAGCACATTTTCCATTCAGAGTATTTATTAATCTTAATGTTGCCTTGAAAGACCATTGAGGAATGCAAAACAATATAAGGTAGATAAATAGAAGAAAATAAAAATGATGAATGAATACAAAAAAAAAACCCAGATAAGATTTTACGAGGGAAGTTAAAAAAAGGTCTGAAATAAAGCTTTTGAACAGCTGCCGTGGCGGTAAATAGTCTGATTTTATGGTCTAGACAAACAATAAAAAGTAGGGGAAATTAACAATATAAAAGCTTTGTCTTTGTTTTCCCTACAATGTTTTAAATATTACAGAGCGTGCAGGTAAATATGAGCGATCTGTGTGCAGTCTGCAGATGTTCTAAGGCAGCATTTAGGCTCTCAACTAAATTATAATCATTTTGTCCTAGACATATTTTCTCTAACAATGCAGCAGCCTAAATCAATACTCAACAAAAGGATTAGAAGGAGTACTTAATGCATGATGTTTTTTAACCAAGCCCAGTTCATTTCAGGCTCAAGCCAGAGCCAGACCCCCCCCCCCCCCCCCCCCCCCCATCCGGATTCCTTCCAACCTGACTCTGAGCCAGTCCATTCATTCAAACCTGAGTCCAAAGATGAGATATTTTAGTCCGTACCAGATCCAAAGCCCTAAAGACAATGGCTGTGTCTGAAATCACTCCCTAATTATGATATAGTGCACTACATTTACCCTTCGTCTAAATGCTGAGTGTGTAAATATATCAACTATATGGAGCCCTAAAATATTCCACAATGCAACAAAAAAGTAGAGTCCGTAACATGTGAACTACTTTCTGCTGACAATACAAGATGTTGAAACTGCCGTCATGTGACTCCACAGCTGATGGTGATGACACAAAATGATGACAGTAAGTTAATGTCGGGGGATATTATAGTTAAAAAAACTAAAACGAGCAGTGAAAAAGTCATTTAGGCAACTGAAATAAAAATGAAATAACTAAAAGAATCTAAAAAAAACTGCACCATAGACTGTATAAAAGAAATGGACGTAACATCCATGACGTCACCCATTGGTTTGTGGACTGCTGCTCGGAAGCCAATAGTTTTGAATCTAGGCAGCGCCATCTTGAAAATTTCAGCTGCATGCTGGGAAAAATATAAACACGGATTCTACTTATATGGGCATGAGGCGGGGCCATGGACGGAGTGGGGCGGTTGCTATGGTTGCGAGGGCTAGATCTCCAGGACATTGGTCAATCAACCTGTCAATCAGGACGTAGCCACGCCCTAATGCATACCCTGCTTTATCGTAAAATATAAAATCAGGGAGGCCAACATTTCAAAAATGAACATCATACTGCATTGAAGAAGGCTTTAAACTAGCGATTGAGACCATAAACACATTTTGAAAACGTTTACTGAGGTTAGAAATCAAGTGAGAAGTTGGTGAATTCTCCATTGACTTGTATAGAGACGGTCGCCCCCTGGTGGCCTTTTGATAGAATGCAGCTCTAAGTTACTTCCGCATTGGCCTCATTTCAGAGGACCAGAACTCCCCGCCTGGTGCTGACTGCCGCTTCACGCACAATAGGGAAGACACACAATTTATGATTTTCTATAAAGAAGAAGAAGAACAAGCTCCAGGCAGAAAAGGTCAATGTAAAAGTGTGGTGATGAAGAGTGATGGGAACATTTGTAGGATACAGCTAAAAGAGGAATAATCCACATTCGAAGCTCTCACGGAGAAGCAGCAGAAAGCTAATCTTACCTCAATGTCAGACATTATTTAATCCTTTACAGCTTCTACAAATCAAAGCTTTCCTCCTAATACCTGAAAAAATAAAACTAAGGCTAACACTAAATAACAACTAAACTAAAACTACTTGATCGCTTGCTAAACTGACTAAAACTCAACTTAAATAAAACAAAAAAAAATGAAAAACCAAATTAAAATAAAAACTAATAAAAACTAACCCTGATTAGTGTCTGAAATCTTAATTTGCTGCTTATTATTGAGTTAAGTATTTAGTATCTATTATATAAGGAGTAGTGAATGAGTGAATAACATCAAACCTTCCCATACATGCAGACATTGTAAAAGGGAAAAGAAAGGGGAATATTTTTTACTTTTTAGTCATAAAGTAATGATAATAGCTGCTACATTAGCCGCTTTGAGCCAAAACATGCATACGTGCTGCAGTTTATGGGACTCTCGTGACCTCTGGAGGCTAGCTGGCTATCTCATAGTGAGTTTAATGGCCTCGTCTATGATGCTACGATGCTACGATACTATGGAAACGTACAGTCCGGTGACAATCGACCACCTGCAAGTACTTATGGAATTTATTATAAAATATTGATTATAGCTGCTTTTATAGAAGTTAAGCAGTAAAATTTATAGTTTAGGCACAAAAATGTGAACCCAACGTATGAAATGCATTCAGTAATGTGTTCCAGGTATAGTTTTAAAATAACCCTATAGCGTGACTCACAATCAAACTCAAATTCACCGAGCAATGAATTTTTAAAGCTTCATTTATATTCTAAAGATACCGAAGCATATCATTTGCACATTTGGCGTTCAGCTGACACTCTGAGTCTTTTTTTTTTTTTTTTTGTTGCAGTGAATGAAAGGGTTTGGCTTCAATTTAATTTGATGGACATATGGGACCACTGCAGGGATCACGCCTGTGACCTTTTAGTTACAAGGTGGTTGCTGTAACCACGAGGCCACCCTGCCGCCTTTAGCGCACTGGTGGTTCCTGGCTCCACTCAGTTATATTCTTAAATGTTAACAGACTTAATACAGTGGAACTCCATCATGTCACATGCAGCGAGTGGTTAGAAAAGCTGGTTCCTATTAGCTCATGGGCTGGAATCAATATTGTGTGTGCATGTGTGTGTGTGTCTGTGACTGTGTGTGTGTGTGTGTGTGTATGTGTGTGTGTCTGTGACTGTGTGTGTGTGTGTTTCTACTTGCACATGCATATATATATACTGCATGTGTTCTTGTTTGCATGCACATGTATAGGCCCATTTGGTAGTGTGCGTCTGCCTGCGTGTGTGTGTGTGTGTGTGTGTGTATTCGTGGTTCATGTGAGATCAACAGGCAGGGACTTCCCCTCTGTTTGGAGCTAATCCCTGGCTGCACTGCCCAGATTAATGTGCAGTGGGAGCAAGAGCTGACAATTAGAAAAGTGCTTGTTCACTTCAAAACCCTCAAAGAGAAGTCTGCTATGACAGGCACACCACAAATGTTAACATTTCCAAATGGAGATCCTGGAGACGTAAAATATATTGAAATGTCTCGGAAGAAGATTTGTAATAATGCATGGCAATAGTTGCTTTGAAGAGGAAGGTAATTGTTTCATGTTTGCAAATTACGTTTTGGTAGACTTGCTAAGATCAGACTAATCTCCAAACATTTTAGGAGGAAATTGTGCCCCACCCAGCGACTTTGAAGTCTGTTTTTTGTCAGAGGATTGACAGTTTAGGCTAAAACACGGAAAAAAGTGGGAGAGTTCATGGAGGGAAGATGTGTGTGTGTGTGTGTGTGTGTGTGTGTGTGTGTGTGTGTGTGTGTGTGTGTGTGTGTGTGTGTGTGTGTGTGTGTGTGTGTGTGTGTGTGTGTGTGTGTGTGTGTGTGTGTGTGTGTGTGTGTGTGTGTGTGTGTGTGTGCTGGAGAGAAATCTTCTACTCCATCTGAAAGTATTCACAATCATTCTCAGGACAAACAGTACTTAGCTGTTAGATCCGTGCTGTCAGTGCACACAGTGGCTGTAACCTTTGCACACACTGCCACTGATTGCTTATAATTTCCGTGATCTAAGACTGAAACTTGAGCCAATTCTTACACTTAAAGTCACTTTGGATAAGACCTCAAATACTTGATTACTCATATTCAAGTACAATTTTGGCATATCCATCGTGGATTACAGATCACAGAGTGCATGTAATATTATATCCAAATTTAAAAAATAAAAAAAAAGGTCAGTGTATTCTCAACACATCTGTGCAGGGAACTAAATCTAAATAATCCTTTCCTGCATGAAGTCATTACTTATTTAACAAACATTGTTGCTAGTGTCTTTAGCTTTTACATCAAAAGAAAGGAAAAATCTACTTTTTGAGCTGCAGAAAAAAAAGAGATTTTGCATATTTTACATTTCAGCTTCTAAGATAACAATACTATTAATACATTTTATTTATATGTGCCTTTAAAAGCACTTGAGGACACTTTATATATACACATGAATAACAAACAATGCATCAAACATCACAAAATAAGCAGATATTAAGTAGTGCAGTAGTGCAAAGAGAGAGAGAGAGAGAGAAATAGATGGGTAACATTAAAAGTATACTGTGGCAATAAGCAAAAGCAACAGTTTAAACTCATAAAATCCATAATATGCATTACATCCACCCTTGAACATTTAACTAAAAAGAAACCAAAGATCCCTGCACACTGTTAATCAGCTGCACCCCCTTTAGATATTTAGGTATCAAGTCAAAGTCATAAAAGACTAAATAAGTAACAAATTAAATACTATTAACCAGGTGAGAACGGTGGTGTGTTCAATTTGTACTCAGAAGATGGGATTCACGAGTTCCCAATTCTTTTATGTGATTAAGTGTATCAGCCAGTGAGTGCAAGTCAGTCAGTAAGTAAAAAATAAATAAATAAAACAAGTAACACAGCAAATTGAGGAAGAGCAATTAGCAGCAGTACAAATACAGGTCATCACAACACATTTGGGGGCATTCAAATACATAGAAAGTTCATAAATAAGAAAACAGACAAGCCAACAAGAAACAACCACCAAAGAAAAAAAATTGGAAAATTCAACTGGAATCTCAAAATCCATCATGGTAGTCCTGTAGAAACTGGTAATGCTCTTTATTTGCTAACATGGCTAGATCTGGTTTTTTCTGACTTCATAAAACTGGAACGCTTCAAACTCGGGTGTGACCTGACGTCATTCCCAGCTCCAACTTCCAACTTCTGAGGTTGAAATGGAACGCAGCACAGGTTCGTCAGGCGTGTGTGGGATTTTTTCTTACTCATGAGTTTTTAGTTTTATTAAAAAATGGTCACAGAGTGTAATATTAGAAGCAAATAGTGTGGTGAAGCTCAAACATTACGTCTGTTTTGACAATATTAACCCTCCTGGTGTCCTCAGGTCAAGGAAGGAAGGAAGGAAAGGATTAAGGAGGAAAAAAGGAGAGAAGGAAGGGAGGAAGGAAGGAAGGAAAGGAGTAAGGATGAAAAGAGGAAGGAATTTAGGAGAGAAGGGAGGGAGGGAGGAAGGAAGGAAGGATGGATTAAAGATGAAAAGAGGAATGAATTTAGGAGAGAAGTAAGGGAGGAAGGAAAGGAGTATGGAAGGAAGGAGGGAGGGAAGGAAAGGATTAAGGAGGGAGGGAGGAAGGAAGTAAGGGGAGAAGGAAGGAAGGAAGGAAGAAAGAAAGGAGTAAGGAGGGGGAGGGAGGGAGGGAGGGGGAGGAAGGAAAGGAACGGATGGAAGGATGGAAGGATGGAAGGAGGGGAAGAAGGAAGGAAAAATTAAAGAAAGAGGAAAGAATGGAAGGAAAGAAGGAACAGTCAAAACAAACGGGGTCAATTTGACCCGGGAGGACGACGTTTATTTTAACCAAATCAGCCGTAAGAGAAGCCTGTTTGGGTGTTTTTGCTTTTCCCCCTGTTGCTCTCAGTTTAGAAAGGTCAGTTGTCCTCAACCGCACTTCATGCTGCTGTTGACTCCTCTTTTTTTCTCAGCCTGTTAAGAGAGAGAGAGAGAGAGAGAGAGAGAGAGAGAGAAAGAGAAAGAGAGAGTGTGGACAGTCACATGGATCTATTTTATTTCAAATAATTGATGTTTTTCTACAAAATTTTAGCCTCACACATGATTCTGAATTAATGCCTGGTGTTTGGATTGTGGTAAACAGTATCACGATGGACCTTTCTAAGCATTTACTATGTGGCTTCCTGTATCAGAGGATGCAAGATGTTGAGGAAATGACTTTGAGATTCAGTAATTTTTACAGCTTTATGTGGTTGGTCATGGTTTGGAGTAATGTGGCCTTTCGACATCTTGTACCAGCAGCGTTGAGATGAAAGGGCACAAAGTCCAGCTGGGATAGAAATTCACTTCATTTCGTTCATATAGCGATATAGATGAATATCTTTTTTTTTTCTTTTTTTCACCCCTCAGCATGCAAAAGGAACAATCTGGTAGCTAAATAGTTTAAATATATTAACCCTCCTGTTGTCCTCAGGTCAAGGAAGGTAGGAAGGAAGGAAGGAAGGAAAGAAGGAAAGGAGGAGGAAGGGAGGGAGAAGGAAGGGAGGAAAGAAGGAAGGAAGGATGGACGGAAGGAGGAAAGAATAAAGGAGGGGAGTAAGGAGGGAGGGATGGAGGAAAAGAGGAAGGAAGAAAGGAGTGAAGGAAGGGATGAAAGGAAGGAAGTAAGTAAGGAAGGAAAGTACTAAGGAGGAGGTGAGGAAGGAAGGAAGTGAAGAAGGAAGGAAGGAAGGGAGGAAAGAAGAGATGGGGTCAATTTGACCCGGGAGGACGACAGGAGGGTTAACCAATAACCAGCCACTGTATGATGTTTCCATGAATGGCCGCTTCTGAGAGAGAGAGAGAGAGAGAGAGAGAGAGAGAGAGAGAGAGAGAGAGAGAGAGAGAGAGAGAGAGGAGAGAGAGAGAGAGAGAGAGAGAGAGAGAGAGAGAGAGAGAGAGAGAGAGAGAGAGAGAGAGAGAGAGAGAGAGAGAGAGAGAGAGAGAGAGAGAGAGAGAGAGAGAGAGAGAGAGAGAGAGAGAGAGAGAGAGTCCGTTGGATCTGGACGCAGACATGTAGTCAGTAAAAAACGTGGGAAATAAAGACACTAAACCTCTCGCTCTCACTTCATCTGACAAAAGCACAACCCAAACTATGTCCAAGACAAAGAAGGAAGAAAAATAATTATGTCCTCGGGGGCTTTCTGGCGAGTGTGTTTTCACAGAGGTAATTCAGAGGACAACTCCCTCTCAACATCCTTGTTTTTTTTGGTGTTGTTTTTTTTTCTCCGCTGCTGCTGCTGCTTTTCGGGATTTCCACACCTGAGCTAAAGTGAAAGATTTATGCCAGCGTTGGCTTCCGAATACAAAATAAAAAAAAAAAATTGTATGTTTCTCTTAAAAAAATTTTTTTGGACACCTCTAATAGAAAAAGTTGGAGGAACTTTAACCTTTGTGTCGTCCTCCCGGGTCAAATTGACCCAGTCTGTTTTGACTGTTCCTTCCTTCCTTCCTTCCTCCCTTCCTTCCTTCCTTCCTTCCATCTATCTGTTCTTCCTCCCTCTTTCTCTTTCTTTCTTTCCTCCCTTCCTTCCTCCATCCCCCTTTCTTCCTTCCTTCTGTCCACCCTTCTTTTCTCCCTCCCTTCCTTCTTTCCTCTGTCCTTCCTTCCTCTTTTCCTTCCTTTCTCTTTTCCTTCCTTCATTCCTTCCTTCCTTCCTTCCTTCTTCCTCCCATCCTTCCTTCATTCCTTCCTTCCCTCCCTTCCTTCCTTCTTCCTCCCTCCCTTCCATCCATCCTTCCTTCTTCCTCCCTTTCATCCTGCCTTCCTTCCTTCCCTGACTCGAGGACAACAGGAAGGTTAACAGAATCTCCTTCTGAGGGAGTCAGACTAAGTGTCAAAGCTGGCAAAGGTGTGTGTGTGTGTGTGTGTGTGTGTGTGTGTGTGTGTGTGTGTGTGTGTGTGTGTGTGTGTGTGTGTGTGTGTGTGTGTGTGTTGTGTGTGTGTGTGTGTGTGTGTGTGTGTGGTTTCGGGGCAACGGATCAAAGAGATACGCATGTTTGTTTTGCCTCAGTGAGGTCTTTGCTCTTAATTTGTGAAGCTTGAACGGATTTGCGTCACGGAGTAAAGGACCCACCGAAAAGCTCTTGGACAGGTGCTCCACCTGCACCCTTCATGGAAATGTTATTACAGCGTATTTCGAATCTGTCAGTCCGTGGATCACTTTAAACTCTTCACCCGCTCAACTGTGCAGGTGGTGAGATGCTGTTTGGTTTTCTCATGACATACAGCGTCACTCACTCACTACCTTCAACTCAACTTTTTAGAGCTTTCTATATTGATGTGATTTTGAGGACGTTAAATTAGGAAGCAAATGTGTTTTAAATGAAGTCCATTGGAAGCAGTTCTTTCTTTCATGTAAATGGAAAAGAGGGAAAGAAGTAAGGAGAGAAGGAAGGGAGGAAGGAAAGGAAGATGGAAGGAAGCAAGGAAGGAAAGGAGTAAGGAGGGAAGGAGGAAAGGAGGAAAGGATTTAGGAGGAAAAAAGGAAGGAAGTAAGGAGAGAAGGAAGGAAGGACGGAAGAAAGGAAGGAAAGGAGTAAGGAGGAAGGAAGGAAGGAAAGAAAGGAGTAAGGAGGAATGGAGGAAAGAAGGAAAGGAAGGAAGGATGGAAGGAGGAGGGCGTCAGTCACTTACTAACTTCAACTCAACTTTTTAGAGTTTTCTATATTGATGTGATTTTGAGGACGTTAAATTAGGAAATGTGTTTTAAATGAAGTCCATTGGAAGCAGTTCTTTCTTTCATGTAAATGGGGAAAAGAGGGAAAGAAGTAAGGAGAGAAGGAAGGACGGAAGAAAGGAAGGAAAGGAGTAAGGAGGGAGGGAGGAAGGGAGGAAAGGAGGAACGTATTAAGGAGGAAAAGAGGAAGGAAGTAAGGAGAGAAAGAAGGAAGGACGGAAGGAAGGAAGGAAAGGAGTAAGGAGGGAGGAAGGAAGGAAGGAAAGAAAGAAAGGAGTAAGGAGGGAGGGAGGAAACAAGGAAAGAAAGAAAGGAGTAAGGAGGGAGGGAGGAAAGAAGGAAAGGAAGGAAGGATGGAAGGAGGAGGGCGTCAGTCACTCACTAACTTCAACTCAACTTTTTAGAGCTTTCTATATTGATGTGATTTTGAGGACGTTAAATTAGGAAATGTGTTTTAAATGAAGTCCATTGGAAGCAGTTATTTCTTTCTTTCATGTAAATGATATTATGTCCCTGATGCTACAGAGTTGTTGCTGCTAAATGAAGCTAACATAATGGAAAACCTTTTAAATCTAGTTTCAGGTTTACATCAGTATAAACCAAAGTTATTATAGTTTTGAAATTTTCTTTAGTTTTTATTTTTATTTAGTTTTTCAGTTTGCTTTTTTTATTTCAGTTTAGTTTTTATTTAGTTTTAGTTTTTCAGGTATTAAGAGAAAGCCTTGACTTGTAGAAGCTGAAAAGGATGAAAGAATGTTTGACACCAAATATGGTTTATCATCAAGTCCTTTTTAATTTCATTCTTTAACCACGAAGCATAGCGGCTTCTGCAGGACAGGAAGTAATCAAGAGGAGAAAATGAAGCTGAATTTATCTGCAGTTCATTTTAGTTTTAGTTAGTTTTACATTGTTTATTGCAGTTTTTATTTAGTTTTCGTTTTTGTTTATTTTATTTTAATTTCAGTTAACTAAATTATTTTTTCATTGCTAGTTTTAGTTTTGGTCTTTAGTTTTCGTTAACTATAATAACCCTGGTATAAACCCCTTATTTATGTATTTACTTATATTTTAGAACACATTTTAACATTTTTATGGGTATGGGTATGAAGGTGCTGCTTAATGAAGCTCAAATAATGGGAACCTTTAAATCTAGTTTCAGGTTTACATCAGTATAAACCCTTTATTTATATATTTATTCATATTTTAGAACACATTTTAAAGTTTTTATGGGTATGAAGGTGCTGTCAAATGAAGCAAACTTTAAATCTAGTTTCAGGGTTGCATCATTATAATATGGCCAAATGCAAACCTGTGTCTTTTCCATGTTCACTCTTCTGTATCCTTGAATAATATAACATTACATGAGTGTTTTGAGCAAGTTTAACATCATACACAAAGTTAGTAGTAGTCTTATTTTTTGTAACTGGTGTCTTTTGCTCCATGACAATCACTAACAATCAACAAAGACTTTTTCATGAGGACTAAATCTATTGAGCCTTTACCATCATGATGTATCCAGACTTCATAACGTTAGACTTCCTCCATATGGCAAGCATTGACTCCTGTGAGCAGCAGCAGATCCCCTCCTTCCCCCCTCCTCCTCTCCTCCCCCCCCCGCCCCTCCTCCCCTCATTCCCAGTCGTCCTCATGGAAGATGCTGGTTAGTCTTTAAACTGAAGTAAGTGTTGCAGTGAAAGATTGGTATGTGTTTACTACTGCCCGATCATCGTCATGTGGTTACCGAAGCCATCACGAGCGCTCAAAGTAGTAACTTTGTGAGCTGTATCTGTGGAGCCTGCCATCGCAGCTGAACAATCTAACATGTATTTGCCTCCACTCAAAAATCTGTTAAAACATCCGTCTCCAATAACAGGAAGGGAGTGCACTCAAAAATAAAGTTGTTTGTGGCGGCCTTGTTCGTGCCCACTTTAGAACTAAGGGCACTGTGTAATTGTTACATAGCTGCACTGTGGGTAACTCTGTACGATAATTTGAAGCACATTATAATGATTTGTCTCCAAGGTGACAATGACAAGTATTTAGACCCACCAAGCTGAATTTGTTTCTGTTTCCAGTTGAACGATTTGCAGGATGTTTGTAACGTGCAGTTAAGCATCAGACATTGTGTGTCATTAAAGGTCCATACTGTAAATACTGTAATATACTGTAAATACTGTATAATACTGTAAATACTGTAATATACTGTATATACTGTATAATACTGTAAATACTGTATAATACTGTATATACTGGAGCTGTTACCACTTCCATGCATATGTACAGTATGGGAAACTTTTAATCAGATTTGAGTCAGATGTAGTCTTCACACTGAGATAGGTAGATAGATAGATAGATACTATAGATAGATACTGTAGGTAGGTAGGTAGGTAGGTAGGTAGGTAGGTAGGTAGGTAGGTAGGTAGATAGATACCATAGATAGATACCATAGATAGATAGATAGATAGATAGATAGATAGATAGATAGATAGATACTATAGGTAGATAGATAGATAGATACCATAGATAGATACCATAGATAGATACCATAGATAGATACCATAGATAGATAGATAGATAGATAGGATTGTATTTGTCATTCATATTATACACTACACAAAAACCCCCCCACATATTTAGGTTGTAGTTTCTGTAGATGGACAGCACTGTTCCTCGCTGCATTGTGCAGAGGAAATGGAAATCACAGCTACAAAGATTTAATTACATTGTGCTATAAGGTATAAAGGTTTCGGTCAAACATTAATATTTTATTTAATAAGTTTAAATGGTAGCCACACTCCAAAAATCATACTTTAATGCACACTGGAGAAGACTAGAGTCGGGGCAGGTCAAGGCAAACCTCCAAAAATAAAACTCATCCACTCATCTGCAACATTTTTCTCTTTGTGCAGTATTTATTTATTTATTTATTTTTTAATGCCCTGCAGTCAGGAATGATGCACTCTTCATAGGCCGTTATCAGCAACACAGTCACACAGTTCCTTCCTCCTGCTTCACACTGGTCTGGCAGTCGCTCACCTGGGAGGGAGAGGGCACTGAAGGGGGCGGGACTATGGATTTTTTTTTTTTTTTATCTCGACGACTATTGGTTATCCATCAGTTGCAACGTTGATACTGGAGTAAATTGGTAAATTCTTATTGGCTTGTATGAATGGGAGGACGTCATGTTGGGGCGGGGATAGAGGAATGGCAGTAGCAAGGGACTTCATACTGTCACAGCTTTTATTTTACACCTCAGAGTTTATTAAAAAAAAGCACAAAATTCAATGGAAATGCATTTTCATGATATGGGACCTTTGACTAAAAAGGTAGTGTATTGTACTATCAGTAGTATTGAATTTGGACAGTGCTGCACTTTAATTTGACTCTGAAGTAGAAAGTAAAAGCAGTCCTGTTTCCTTCAACATACAGTACATTTCTATAATAGTAATAGATATATTAGAAGTTTTGCATTTTTATACATCATAGAAGTTATAGAAAGGAAGTTGGAGTGAAAGTTTGACATAGTTGGACATAAAAAGAACTAAAACGACTGGATAATGACATGATTCAACCCAGTGTCAATTGGTGTAACCAGTATTTTCTGATTATATATGGGAAAATAAATGTGAACTAAAATGTGGAATAATGTGTTTCCTTCAACATACAGTGCATTTCTATAATAGTAATTTGCACCTGCAGATATATTGTAAGTAATGCATTCTTATACATCACAGAAGTTATAGAAAGGAAGTTGGAGGGAAAATTGGACATAAAGAGAACTAAAAAGACTGGATAATGACGTGATTCAACCCAGTGTCAATTGGTGTAACCAGTATTTTTTTTCATAAAAATCTGATTATATATGGGAAAATAAATGTTAAAAACTAAAATGTGGAATAAATATAAACCACTTTTAGCAACACAATATTGTTTTTTGACACATTTTACATAATTTGCCAAAGATGATGTTCCGCTCAATATTATTAATAAAAAGTTTTATTAAATTTAAATCTAGAAATACTACAAAAATGTGTTTTTTTTAATCGTTTGATGTTTTAGAATGAATGAATATTGTATAAGTCCACTTAAATAAACTGTAGGTGGATAAAATATTTTTGTGGTTACACCATTTGACACTTTCAGTAGCATTCAGTCTTACTTTTGGTTAAAAATTGGTGTAAATGTCCTTTTTAAATGACATCAAACCAACAAAAAAATACTAAATGTACATTTTAACAGACCTGATGCTGCTTTTAAAACTATTTTTAAGACATTTTTGGATTGCTCATCTCTGCCAACCCTTATCTGTCACTGACCCGACTCGATCCTACGTTGCATGTTATTAGTTTCTGGGCGGCTTAGTTAATGCAAGTGAGACAGATTGTGGTTTTGGTAAAATGTGAGAGCTACTAGAGCTACTGCCAATACAGTATATGTTAGATAAATGCATAAAGGACTCCTATGATAGATAACACCGTCGTCCATGTGTGAAGTGTAAGACTCAGCTCAACCATGTCTTAAATTCTTAAAGCTGCTCTTGTGGTTAATCCATTTATATAAAAAATTAAAAAAAACAGAGACCTGTGTTGGGAATTATTATTCCAGACAAGCCAGTAAAGTGATGATTGACAGTTTTAACACTATTTTGTTAATTTTGTAGCGTATCACTTTCAGTAAAAACAACCTTGTTCTTCCACAGTGTTGAATCAGTTGTCACAGATGATATGGCGTCGACCACAGATGGTAACACTGTTTGCATGCCCCCCTTTTCACACAGATGTATGAGAAATTAAATCCTTTAACACAACTACGGTTACCTGAAGGTCTTGCCTTTGTGTGTGTCCCCCCCCTCCCCCCTTCCCCCTTCCCCAAGAAAACACAGCAGCTTATATTCTGAGCAGCTTCCCCACCGGAAAACAAAGACAAGGGAAAAAACCTCAGGCGTTCACGGACATGTTCTCAAGGACTCGGATCTCCTCCCTCTCTCCTTCCTTCCTTCCCTCCTTCCTTCCTGCCTTCCTTCCTTCCTTCCTTCCTTCCCATCCTCCTTCCTTCCTTCCTTCCTTCCTTCCTTCCCTCCTTCCTTCCTCCCTTCCCTTCCTTCCTTCCTTCTGTCGTTCTTTCCTTCCCTCCATCCTTCCTTCCTTTCTTCTGTCCTTCTTTCCTCTGTCCTCCCTCCTTCTCTCTTTCCTTCCTTCCCCATCCTCCTTCCTTCCTTTCCTCCCTCCCTTCCTCCCTTCCTTCCCTTCCTTCCTTCCTTCTGTCCTTCTTTCCTTCCCTCCATCCTTCCTTCCTTTCTTCTGTCCTTCTTTCCTCTGTCCTCCCTCCTTCTCTCTTTCCTTCCTTCCTTCCTTCCTTCCCACCCTCCTTCCTTCTTTCCTCCCTCCCTCCCACCTACCTTCCTTCCTTCCTTCCTTCTCTCCTCACTTCATTCCCTCCCTCCTTCCTTCTTTCCTCCCTCCCTCCTACTTTCCTTCCTTCCTTCTTTCCCACCCTCCCTCCTTCCTTCTTTCCTCCCTCCCTCCTCCCTTCCTTCCTTCATTCATTCCTTCCTTCCTCCTTTCCTTCCTTCCTCCTCCCTCCTTTCCTTCTTTTCCCCTTTTCACACAGATGTATGAGAAATTAAATCCTTTAACACAACTATGGTTACCTGAAGGTCTTGCCTTTGTGTGTCCCCCCCCCCCCCTTCCCCATTCCTCCTTCCTCAAGAAAACACAGCAGCTTATATTCTGAGCAGCTTCCCCACCGGAAAACAAAGACAAGGAAAAAAACCTCAGGCGTTCATGGACATGTTCTCAAGGACTCGGATCTCCTCCCTCTCTCCCTCTCTCTTTCTTTCCTTCCCTCCTTCCTTCCTTCCTTCCTTCCCATCCTCCTTCCTTCTTTCCTCCCTCCTCCCTTCCTCCCTTCTTTCCTTCCTTCCTCCCTTCCTTCCCTTCCTTCTGTCGTTCTTTCCTTCCCTCCATCCTTCATTCCTTTCTTTTGTCCTTCTTTCCTCTGTCCTCCCTCCTTCTCTCTTTCCTTCCTTCCTTCCTTCCTTCCCACCCTCCTTCCTTCTTTCCTCCCTCCCTCCCACATACCTTCCTTCCTTCCTTCCTTCTCTCCTCACTTCATTCCCTCCCTCCTTCCTTCTTTCCTCCCTCCCTCCTACTTTCCTTCCTTCCTTCTTTCCCACCCTCCCTCCTTCCTTCTTTCCTCCCTTCCTTCCTTCATTCCTTCCTTCCTTCCTCCTTTCCTCCTCCTTCCTTTCCTTCCTTCCTCCTCCCTCCTTTCCTTCTTTTCCCCTTTTCACACAGATGTATGAGAAATTAAATCCTTTAACACAACTACGGTTACCTGAAGGTCTTGCCTTTGTGTCCCCCCCCCAAGAAAACACAGCAGTTTATATTCTGAGCAGCTTCCCCACCGGAAAACAAAGACACGGAAAAAAAACCTCAGGCGTTCATGGACATGTTCTCAAGGACTCGGATCTCCTCCCTCTCTCCTTCTCTTTCTTTCCTTCCCTCCTTCCTTCCTTCCTGCCTTCCTTGCCATCCTCCTTCCTTCTTTCCTCCCTCCTCCCTTCCTCCCTTCCTTCCTTCCCTCCTTCCTTCCTTCCCTTCCTTCCTTCCTTCCTTCTGTCGTTCTTTCCTTCCCTCCATCCTTCATTCCTTTCTTCTGTCCTCCCTCCTTCTCTCTTTCCTTCCTTCCTTCCTTCCTTCCTTCCTTCCTTCCTTCCTTCCTTCCTTCCCACCCTCCTTCCTTCTTTCCTCCCTCCCTCCCACCTACCTTCCTTCCTTCCTTCCTTCTCTCCTCACTTCATTCCCTCCCTCCTTCCTTCTTTCCTCCCTCCCTCCTACTTTCCTTCCTTCCTTCTTTCCCACCCTCCCTCCTTCCTTCTTTCCTCCCTCCCTCCTCCCTTCCTTCCTTCATTCCTTCCTTCCTTCCTCCTTTCCTCCTCCTTCCTTTCCTTCCTTCCTCCTCCCTCCTTTCCTTCTTTTCCCCTTTTCACACAGATGTATGAGAAATTAAATCCTTTAACACAACTACGGTTACCTGAAGGTCTTGCCTTTGTGCCCCCCCCCTTCCCCCTTCCTCAAGAAAACACAGCAGCTTATATTCTGAGCAGCTTCCCCACCGGAAAACAAAGACAAGGAAAAAAACCTCAGGCGTTCATGGACATGTTCTCAAGGACTCGGATCTTGATAAACACTTGCTTTAACAAATCACACAAGCTGTTAACAGTGTCGTGCACCTGCAAAACCAGATGTGTGTCTGAGTGGAAGCAGTTTATATTTTCTGTTCGTTTTCTACCTTGAAAGGCAAATACTGGAGTCAAGAAAACAGATTTTTTTTTTTTCCATGGAGCTCCACTTGTCCTGTTATACTCTTTAAAGGCGAGACGAGAACATTTAGAATAAATAAAGATAGGTATCATGGCTTCAAAGTTAACATTATAGCATTGTCACAACATTGATCGTAATAAGAGTTTAGCTATGTTTGCTAACGGTAATTAAGTTAAAGGAACGACAGTAGAGGAGTTGATGTTGGAGTATGACTTCTCTGGTGCTTTTAAGGACAAGATTTTCTGTGTTCTTCATCTTTCATTTCCATTTTCTTCTTGGAAGTTTCCCGGCAATGACCAAAGCCAAGGTTCACAAGCTGGTTGCCATATTTTAATTGTTTATGACAGGACTAGGTCAGTTAAGATACTTTCTACATATTTTTTTATTATATTATTTTCATTTATTTTATTTGTTGGTTTGTTTTCGTTATTCATATCCTGAACCGCAGTGCTTATCATACCTCAGCTGGAACACACTGAAATGCTATCACTTATACTATCAGTGCCACTTAAGGCCCATTTATGCTCAACGTTAAATACAGATACGGACGGAGCCTTCTGTCCGTGCTCTGCGTTCATTTCGTCCGTATTTCTGCACGTTTCCATAAAGCTTACGGATACGGACCAAACGGAGCAGTACCACCGGAAACCATGGGGGGGCAGTGTTGCTGTCACTACTCGATACGTAGCTCTAGTGAGACACAAAGAAGAAATAACAATGGAGGAACTTTTTGAGGAAAGGTTTTACGAGTTGGTTAGAAACTTTAAACATATCGTTTTTGTCTTTTATGCAAGAGGAACATTATCAATATCTCCTCCACAGTCGCCATGTTTGTTTTTGAGTTTGTTGTTGTCATAAACTTTTGACTCTGCGCTGCCCCCTGGTGGATGTATTGGTTAATATCCATGCCAACATAAAGGACGCATGGAAGTATGAGAGCAATGACGGTAACATCGTTTGAAACAGACGGATACATTTTCGTACGTCTGTGGAGCATAAATGGACCTTTTATAATGGTGGTCAACAGCTTATGGCGCTTTTCCACTACACAGTTCCAGCACGACTCGACTTGCCTCGGCTCGCCTCACCATGGTTCCAGGAACAACCTTTTCCATTACAAAAAGGTACCTGCTACGTGGGCGGGGTCGTCATAGCAACGGCTCCACGAAACTGCCGTGACTTTGTTTTATACGCGACACAAACACATAAACAATGGAGGACATGGAGGCGATGGTGTACTACTGCTGTATGTGGCTTTCTGTCACACACAAAGCAAAGAGAAGAGAAACGTATGGCTGTAACGCTGTTGCCGGTATTTAAAAATGGCGGGTTTGATTCTTGTGTGGGACGGCTCATGACTCTTCCGGCGACAACTCTTCTGACCAATCAGTGGCCGGCAGTCTGTTAACGTCACATTTTAGTATCGGCTCGGCTCGCTTGGAACCTCAGCAGAGCAGGTACTAAAAAAGTAGCAGGTACCAGGTACTATCCCTAGTGGAAACGCAACAAAAAACGAGGCGAGTCGAGTCGAGTCGTGCTGGAACTGTGTAGTGGACAAGCGCCATGAGAGAGCTGCTGTGGTCTGTTGATTGGGCTTTACTAAAGTCATACAATTATTCTTTTTTTTCCTTCATGTGTTCTTTTCCTTCCTTCCTTCTCTCCATCCATCTTTCCTTCCTGTCTTCCTTCCTTCCTGTCTTCCTTCCTTCCTTCCTTCCTTCCTTCCTTCCTTCCTTCCTTCCTTCCTTCCCTCTTTTCTTCCCTCCCTCATTCCTTCTATCTTTCTTTCCTCCCTTTCTTCCTTCATTCTGTCCTTTCTTCTATCTGTCCGTCCTTCCTTCCTTCCTTCCTTCCTTCCTTCATCCCTTTCTTCCATTTTTCCTTCCTGTCTTCTTTTCATTCCTTCCTTCCATCTTTTTAATGGTCCGGCCCACATGATATCATATTGGGCTGTATGTGGCCCTTGATTGAAAATGAGTTTGATTCGATACCTATCTATCTTATAAAACAATGTTATTGCTGTTATTATCATCATCTACAGTAGCATTGGGTCTCACCTTCAATTCCCAGAGCATATAAGGTCTGAACATCGTTAAGTGTTGTGTTAGTGGTGGTGTACCACAGTGTTTGTGCCCTTCAGGCTTTTGTACAGGTGATTAAAGTCTTGTTTTAATAAGGGAGGGTTTCAGAATGATGATGTTTTTGTGGGTTCGCCAAAAGTACAGAAAAGACTTCAGTTAGCAAAATGGCTTTTTTTTTTTGGTTTATACAATACTGAAGGACTTTCTGCAAAGTCTGCCAATGAAAAGGATGTGTAATGTTGGAGTCATGGCCTAAATAGACCTGGAAAAAAAAGAAGACATGGAAAAAAAAAAAACCTGTTATCAAGCTCATTAATATAATATGATTCATGGAATTTAAAGATTTCTTTTTGATATGGGCAGCCAAACTTTTGTGAAAACAGCGAGTTTTTCCAGTGTTACAGGATCAACATGCCAACTTGAAAGAACTTCTCTTCATGCCGTGTTGACAGTGAAGCCTAAACAGACAAATGGGATATTTAACATCCAGTAAGCCATGGTGCTGTAGTTGAGGATGATAGAGAAAGTCAGCCTAAGCTAATGTTATTCTTCATGTCTTATTGTAGGTTTGAGCCCTTCAGTTGGACTGTAGAGACATCAAACCTGTTACTGCATACTGTCCTTCTTTCCTTCCCTCCATCCTTCTTTCCTTTCTTCTGTCCTTCATTCCTCCCTCCCTCCTTCTCTCTTTCCTCCCTCCCACCCTCCTTCCTTCTCTCCTCACTTCATTCCCTCCTTCCTTCCTTCCTTCCTTCCTTCCTTCCTTCCTTCATTCCTTCATTCCTTCATTCCTTCTGTTCTTCTTTCCTTCCCTCTTTCCTTCCTTTCTTCTGTCCTTCTTTCCTTTCCTCCATATTTCCTTCCTTTCTTCTGTCCTTCTTTCCTCCCTCCCTCCCTCCTTCTCTCTTTCCTTCCTTCCCTCCCTCCCTCCTTCCTTTCTTCCTTTCTTCCCTCCGTCCTTCCTTCTTTCCTCCCTCCCACCCTCCTTCCTTCTCTGGTCACTTCATTCCCTCCCTCCTTCTCTCTTTCCTCCCTCCCACCCTCCTTCCTTCTCTCCTCACTTCATTCCCTCCTTCCTTCCTTCCTTCCTTCCTTCCTTCCTTCCTTCATTCCTTCATTCCTTCATTCCTTCTGTTCTTCTTTCCTTCCCTCTTTCCTTCCTTTCTTCTGTCCTTCTTTCCTTTCCTCCATATTTCCTTCCTTTCTTCTGTCCTTCTTTTCTCCCTCCCTCCCTCCTTCTCTCTTTCCTTCCTTCCCTCCCTCCCTCCTTCCTTTCTTCCTTTCTTCCCTCCGTCCTTCCTTCTTTCCTCCCTCCCACCCTCCTTCCTTCTCTGGTCACTTCATTCCCTCCCTCCTTCCTTCTTTCCTCCCTCCCTCCTTCCTTCTTTCTTCTTTCCTCCCTCCCTCCTACTTTCCTCCCTTCCTTCCTTCATTCCTTTCTTCCTTCCTCCTTTCTTTCCTTCCTTCCTCCCTCCCCCCTCCCTTCCTTCCTTCATTCCTTTCTCCCTGCCTCCTTTCCTTCCTTCTTCTTCTTCCTATCTTCCTTCCTTGACTCGAGGAGGGTTAACTAAAAAAGTGTCATGTTTTGCTTTGTTTTTTACCCGGGGGTAGTAACTATATTGGCTTGGAAAGTAAAGATTTTTTGTTGCAATATGGCTGTTAAAGATTCCCTGGTCTTAATATTGAAGCAGAACCTAAATGCAGCGTTAATGTGGCACACGTGCTCAACAAATGTGTTAAGGGAACATGTTTGCTGTCAATCACACTTTTTAACACATACGTCTGCCAAATGCTATTTCAAGATAGGAATGCTCAGGATACTCCTTTTATATCTTCATCTAGCAGTATCAGTTTTAACCCTCATGTTGTCCTCCCGGGTCAAATTGACCCCATCTCTTTTGATTGTTCCTTCCTTCCTTCCTTCATCCCTTCCTTCCTTCCTTCCTTCCTTCCTTCCTTCCTTCCTTCCTTCCTTCCTTCCTTCCTTCCTTCCTTCCTTCCTTCCTTCCTTCCTCCCTTCCTTCTCTCCTTCCTTCCTTCTTCTTTTCCTCCATCCCTCCCTCCTTCCTTCCTTCCTTCCTCCTTCCCTCCTTCCTTCCTTTTGCCGTTCTTCCATCCTTCCTTCCTCATTCCTTCCTTCTTTCCTCCCTTCCTCCTCCCATCCTTCCTTCTGTCCTCCCTTCCTCCTCCCTCCCTTCTTTCCTTCATTCCTTTCTTCCTTGACCTGAGAACAACAGGAGGGTTTTTACATTTTGGTGATATTTCCTGAAAACTCATACATGTGGACAGCTGTTGCAGTGTGCAAGTCAAACTAAATTTAGCTCTCAGACAGACTCGCACATAAAATAAAAACATTTGGTCCCCCTAAACAAGACAGGAAATGCAACAGAATGGATTAAAGTAACCCACAAAGTTAATGTCACCATAATCCCTGTTTTTCATTTATTTTGACAAGCTTTCGCAAAAAACTCACCAGTTGGACAAGCTCGTCCATTGCACTGCCTCACATGTATTTTAAGGCTAAACTTGTATTCTTCTTCCCACTGGTAATTTAAAAGCCAGTGGAATGTGGAAAATGATTGTAGGAGTGGAGGGGAGGGAAAAAGATATGCCTTGCTTGGTCACTTTAGTGTCTGAAATCTGTAGCTGAGATGGCGTTTGACTGATTTGTGTTTTGACCACATGTGCCAGACCCGCCTGCTATTCTCAACCTGTAATTCCTCCATGAATTCAGGCATGCAACTAATTTACTGTAGGGGCAGGTTTTTTGGGTTTTTTTTCCTTCTTCTTCTTCCTTCCAGGGAGCAGAAACCTTACCCCTTTTCTGTTACAGGGCTCTGCACCAAGTGCTGTAAGTGATGACACCTGTCAGGCTGACAGCTTATTCCTCAATATGTGGAAGGCCTTTATCAGCTGCAGTTGTGGGGACCAGGAAAATGTCTGCCACCTGCCAAGGATTTCAAACCTTTAAATCTCTCAGAAGGTTGCGTACTTCAGAGTGACTCCATTAGTTTACTATTCACTTTATCTTTTTTTTTTCCTGTTTGTTTAGCAGCACATTTTAGTCAGTCAGTGGCTGTGGCGGTAGAAGCAAGCGGGTCCAGAAGGGTCTCTTTTTTTTCCAAATTAGGTCCTTACAGTTGTGTTGAACTGCACAGCAGATGGTCTACTGATGCAAATCTTGTAAAAGGACCCTGCTGGTTCTGTCGTCAAGAGCCTGCATTTATTACACATGAACTTTTCCTTCTACTCTTCTATCTTTGTATGTTTGAGTTTGGGGTAATACTTTACTTTAGTTGACTGAAAAAATAGAATTACATAGTATGTAAAGGACTATTTGACTTTTGTTCAGACTCCTTGTGACTAAAATCAACATTAAAACTGGTTGTACAAAGATTAGGTTGCTGTTAAGCTACTTGAAGTGTTGGTTTTAGGAAACCAGTCCAGGTCATGTTTTCATGTTCCCATCACTGCTTTATGCTCCAGCAGGAAGCTGCTTTGGCATTACTACAGTAACAGCATGGTGTGACTCTGTTACTCTTTCCTAGTGAGCTCTACACTTTAATAGGCACGTCCAACATATCTTCCAAAGACAACCATAGGATCTGGATCACTTCCAGATCAGAAACCATGCTGCTGCTTTTTCTGTCACACTACAATGTTTTCATGCAGCCATGTGTACTCTACAGTATGTTGGCCAGTTGTTGCAATGCACCATTTGTGAAAACAATGAAAATTTTCCAAACAAAGCACAATACTTCCAGCCGACGTGAACCGATACAGTCCGAGGAAAACAGCAAAGCTGCATCGTAGGCCAAACTAAGGAGGTTTTAATAGAATTTCTAAAACACCAATTGCGAAAAGCAGTATAGCATTTTCTGATTCCGAGTGCCCTGTAATTTGAAGTGTGTGGGTTCAAGCCACTTATTTTGTGGTGATGGCTTTACTGGCGAGTTCTCCAAAAAGACAGAGGCCAACGCAGGCGAGGGTTGAGCTAGCTGCCTTGCCTTCCTTACTGATTGACCGAGCCGCTTCCCCTTTGGTATCTGGCCACAGTTGTTCTGCCCTCATGGCTAACCTCACTGGGCGTAGCTGTCTGCCATTGGGTGTTTAGAAAGCCCAATAGGAGGACACCTGCTTCTGGATTTATTTATTCCGTCGCACAAACACCCATGTAGTCTGTTTATGGATGCAGATGGAGAGCACATGGGGTAAACAAATGCGCAAATCTCCATCTCCATTTTGCTGAACTGCCGTCTAAACAACAACCAAACACAACATATTCTAACATCCGTATTTGCCATGCATCACTCGGAAATTTGGAAATTTTGCCAAACATACAGTACAGTATGTATGTATATATTGCGTTATTATCTAATCAGGCCCTCAGGTCAAACATCCGTTAAGCACTACTCGGAATTCCCTCCATTGCATACGATTTCCCAGAATTTTCCAAATTGGGGAAATTCTTGTGGTCATGAAGCACAAACACACACATGAACAACAGACAACGTCCTGCATGATATAGGCACTAACACAGCCATCATTTTATACAGACAGAACCACACACACTCATATACACACTGCTACCACCGAGGAAGAATGCAAGTAACATAAATCTGAAATTTCTAGTAGATCATTAAATAGAATAAATTAAAGTTTGCAGGGGAGTAAACAGAGGCACAAAGGAGAAGAGAAAAAATGAATATAGCTAAAGGAAAATTCATATATTGTATTGCATAGAATTAAAATGATTTATCTGCACAACCTGTAGTCTTCACAGCCTTTGTGCATGGCTTTAAGAGAAAACAGATATAACATTCAACCACAGTGTAGAGCAAGAAGTCCTTTTCAACAGTTGTGCATTTTTGTATCCGGTGCCAAGACATCTGTCTAGTGACACACCCTGTAATTATAAACGAAAGGGAAAAAAAAAAAATGTCTTTTGATTATTTCCAGCCTTATTGCATGCACACACATTTAGGCCTGTAATAAAAAAATTACAACAAGAAAGAAACGCAGTAGAAATTGATTTTTTTTTTATTTTCCCCTACATTGTGGTGAGGTATCTCAGGGATATG
Organism: Scomber japonicus; assembly: GCF_027409825.1. NCBI lineage: Eukaryota > Metazoa > Chordata > Actinopteri > Scombriformes > Scombridae > Scomber > Scomber japonicus. The sequence goes on from NC_070586.1 coordinate 7,715,414, forward strand.
ATGGCACAGAGGAATCCTAGACTGTGTCAGAAATGACCAGGTTTAAAGTACTATACTGTGTTCGCATTATAAACACCCAAATATTTGAAGTCATCGTGGTCACTGAATCTGTGGGGCAAAAGCTGAAATGTGTTCATCTCTTTCCAGGACGGAAACAATCAAAGCCCTAGTCTTTTATTTATTTTTGTAGATATAGACCTGTTTTAAAATTAAACTTGGATTTAGACTTTTAGTGGATGGAAAAGCGGCCGAATTGCCAGGAGAGGCTGCAGGCGAGTCTGGGAAGGGTGGCTGCAGTCTATCAGCGGCCCATGTGGAGGTTTGTGATGAGAGGGTATGTTAAAGGGTGCTCAAACAGATTATGGTGAGTCACAGCACTGTACAAACAACTCACAGCCTTGCTCTTGTATGTTTAAAAAAAAAGGCACACTACAACACATTTTACAAAGAGCAAGTGCATACAATAGGTGTGTTTCTTTACTCCCAGCCAATCTCTCTTAAATATTTGATTTAAATTAAGCTGCTGTTTCTTACTCATTCAGATAAATTGTTGCAGTTTGGAAATTGAATTCAGAAGCTGTTTATAGATAAAGTAATGGTAATGGCTGTTGGATACCACAAGGTATTTCATTGATGTGAAAATCCAATGTAAATCCAGTATGGCCATTAGGCAGTGCTTCCTTGAATCAGTGCTGGTTGCCTTTACAGCTAGTAGCTATAAGACACTTTTTTCTCCAGGTAAAGAAAAAATATTTAACATGCTACTTTGTGAGATTTTTATTTTTTTATGAATCTCTTTATTGGCATTTTTAGGCAAAAAACAGAGTAATACAAAAACATCAAAACCAACCCCGTCAGATATGCCACTTATAAACCCCAACCCATTTCCCACCCACCCAACAGTTGCATGGCTGTACAATGAAACATATATATTAAAAAAGAAAAGAAAAGGTATAATCATAATAGCTTCAAAGCTTCAATAAAATGATTAAAAATAACAAAGTGGTAAGGACAATGTGACATAGGAAGCCCTGACACGTGAGCAGAGTCAAGTATGAAAGACATTCTGAGATGGGAGAGTGAGGCCCCACAAGCTTGGGACAGGCAGACCCATGGTACACAGAAATCTCCAGAAAATTAGTTTGTTAGATTTAGAGGTGCTGGTAAGTGGATGTCGTTACAATCGGACAGAGCCAGGCTAGCTTTTGACCTCTGTTTCCAGTCTTTGTGCTAAGCTAAGCTAAGCTAAGCTAGTAGCCGATTAAGTCTGGCAGAAAACATACACACTTGTTTCTCCAGGTAAAGAAAAAAGATTTAACGTGTTAGTTTGTGAGATTTAGAGGTGCTGGTAAGTGGATGTCGTTACAATTGGACAGAGCCAGGCTAGCTTTAGACCTCTGTTTCCAGTTTTTGTGCTATGCTACGCTAAGCTAAGCTACGCTACACAGCCTAACTTAATTCTCAGATATGACAGCAGAGACAGAAAGCACAGCATATTAATCAAAATGTGGATCTCCTCCTGTTGAAATTCTCACTTTCTACAGTATACATACACTTGGCAGCTATGACGTGGTTTAGGTTAGTGAGGTTATGTTAAAGTATGGTGAGGGTTGGGTGGCTTAAACATTTGGAAATGTTAATTACATGTCTGTGATGTGATGTGGACACTCTCATCCCCAGCATGAAAATCTGACATACTATATGAAGAAAGGTTTCCAGGCCTGCGTCGTTAACATTATTGCATGATTTAAATTGGCTCTGAAGTGCAGGTGCAGGACATATATATATATTTACACACTAATCCCAACATATTGAATTTGTCCACCTTCTGGTCTTACTGAGGAGCCATTTTAATTTTCATTAAGTTCCCATCTTGTGAATTTCACTGTTTTGGAGACTTGAGAGCACAATCATCTCCTTCCTTCCTTCCTTCCTTCCTTCCTTCCTTCCTTCCTTCCTCCTGTCCTTCCTTCCTTCCTTGCTGCCTTCCTTCCTTCCTCCCTTCCGCCTCCTTCTTTCTCTCTTTCTTTCCTCCCCCCTACCTTCCTCCCTTCTTCCCTTCCTCTGTCCTTCTTTCCTTCCTTCCTCCCTTCCTCTTTTCCTTTCTCCCTCCTACCTTCCTTCCTTCTTACCTTCTTTCCTCCGTCCTTCCTTCCTTCCTTCCTCCTTTCCTTCCTTCCTCCCTCTTTTCCTTCCTTCCTTCTTTCCTCTGTCCTTCCTTCCTTCCTCTCATCCTCTTTTCCTTTCTCCCTCCTACCTTCCTTCCTTCCTACCTTCTTTCCTCCATCCTTCTTTCCTTCCTCCTTTCCTTCCTCCCTCTTTTCCTTCCTTCCTTCTTTCCTCTGTCCTTCTTTCCTTCCTCTCATCCTCTTTTCCTTTCTCCCTCCTTCTTTCCTTCCTTCCTCTTTCTCCCTTCCTCCCTTCCTCCCTTCCTCCTATCCTCCTCCCTCCTTCCCTTCCTTCATTCCTCCTTTCCTTTCCTTTCCTCCCTTCCTTCCTTGACTTGAGGACAACAGAAGGGTTAAAAAAAAAAAGTTTCAAACAGGATCAAACTGAATATTGAGTGACTGTTTAAATAGTTGCTTTGATGGTTGAAAGTCTCAACAATTATTCATTTAACAGCCATCTTTTTTAACCTCTGTACATCCTCTGTTCTTTCACATTGTAGATACTTTGTTCCATGTTGTGTGTTGATGACAACCTGCTGTTCAAACTGGGGAGAAATTATGATAAATATGTCTCCCTGAAACAATGAGAAATCAATAGGGCAGGATTTCAGCTTTTTTTGGTTCCTCATGTTTTTTGGATCTGATCGCTAGGAACAAGTTCTCAGCGTGATATTCGCATTAAAATACGGAGAGAACAAAGTGAGAGCGTTTACTGATTAATGTAGACTGACTGCGATGACAAGGTTCAGTGCCTCCAAAAAACTCTCTGCCTCTGGATCACATATCCTGCAGGATGTGTAATTCGGGTAGATCCCCACGGATGCAACACACCTCAGCACATATGGTTTCTACCGTTGCATCTATTACACAAGCCGGCTGTGTGAAGTCACTTCCAAGTCAAATAAGCAATGACCCCTACTCATCCTACTCCTGAACCCCTCCCAACTGCCTGAAACACACACACAGAAACACATACACATACTCTTGAAGGAATATCCAGAGAGAGGGGACAGGGGTAAAAAAGCATGCCTGGAAAAAAAAAAGGGCTCCCACCTAAAAACATTCCTACAGAACAGGCCATGTTTTCCTTACCCCAACAAATTCACACAGTTGTTAGTGATGGCCCGGGATTCCTCCTAAAGCGAAGCCCACCAATAATAAACAGCATGGCAGCTGACACCGCAAGACACCTGCACAGCTCCCTGACACTGCAGGATTGTTCCCAGGGACCGGGGGTTGGAGGGGGGGGAGGGGGTAGGTGTGGGCGGAGGTGGGCTGGGCTGGGCTGGGGGAATGGGGGGTAAGTGGGGTATGGGGGCAGGTGGTGGATGAGTTGCTAGTGTGTGTGTGTGGGTATGGGTGGGTGGGGGTGGGGGTGGGGGGGTAGTTTAACTTAAATGTAAAGTCCTGTTGTCAAATCAGCGTCATGTGATGAAACCTCTTCAGTTATAAAGTCAGGATGTTCGGCAGGTCTCTCTCTGCCCCCCCCCACCCCCCCCCCCCTTCATTGTCTCACTCTGTAATATACGATATATATAATAGATGGACTTCTTCTCTATTAATTTTATTTATTTGATTTGCAGTGTCGCCATCTGAAGTGAAGTTACCAGAATTAGATTTGATCTTTTTGAAAGTAAACGCACTGAGACAATTCATTAACTGATCAATGAATGAATTGAGTCAATTTAGTTTTGATTGGATTAATTGTTAAAATAATTTATCCAGTATCCATGATAGCTGCTCTCTTGGGGGGTGGGATGGGATAGTGGGAGGGTCTCTCCTCGGCTTTGCACTGTTTTTATATTGTTGCCTGTGAAATTGCTTCCAATAAAGAGAGTAAAAAAAAAAAATCATTTATCCATCAAGGTAAATGTGAGGATTATATCATTTAATATTAGTGTAATTTAAGACCTTTGGTTATTGATAAGACAAGCACTCTATATATTCTCTATTCTTTTTCCTATTTTATAAACATTATCAGTGCAGTATCAGTTAATAGAAAAAGATATGAACCATTGTCAGTATTGAAAGTAAGCACACCTTTGAGCTAATTAAAAAAAAAAAACGTGTAGCAATGGCGAGGTATTAGTCCAAATCTTTTAATACTGGAGTTTAAATGACATCTGAATTTTGGTTAAGATACTTAATCAAGTCTTTTTTTTCAATATACTTTATGTTCTTCAATACACCTTTTTTAATAAACAAAAGACACCAATATTAAATATAGCCCATCTTTGAGGAGGATGTCAGGAAGTGTTGGATTACATAATAAGCCAACAGGGCACTTTGATATGAGTCATTTTCTATATGACTCAAGCCATTTGGGCTCCTCCCTTCCTCCTTTCCTTCCTCCCTTCCTTTTTTCCTTCCTCCCTTCCTTCCTCCCTTCCTTCCGTCCTTCGTCCTTCCTTCGTCCTTCCTTCATCCTTCCTTCTTTCCTCCCCCCTACCTTCCTCCCTTCCTCTTTTCCTTCCTTCCTTCCTTCCTTCCTTCCATCCTTCCTTCCTTCCTTCCTTCCATCCTTCCTTCCTTCTTTTCTTCGTCCTTCCTTCCTTCCTTCCTTCCTTCCTTCCTTCCTTCCTTCCTTTTTCCCTCCGTCCTCCCTTTCTCTTTGCCCTTTTTAGCCATTTTTTTTATTTCTAACACACACCCCACACAAACACCTACTGTCACACACACACACACACACACACACATAGGGACGTAGATTCCTTATGCCACAGGATGTCAGGTGGTGTAACCATTGTGTCCCCACCTGTAGGACATTGTCAAAGCACAAAGGAGGAGCACACATTGCAGTACGTGTCAGCCTGCTGTCAGCTTCTGTTTGACTTGAGTTTGTAAATCCTTCTCTTTCAGCCTCGGGGCTTTTCAAAGATTAACCACCAAAGGTTTGCGGAGTAACTCACATCTGCGTAGGTTTTCCTTTTAGAGTCAAGAGGCAGGGGATCCCGCCACGGTTTTCACAGACCTCAATAATTACGATTGTCAACACCGTTCAAGTTTCACTGTTTGTTTCTGGGCATATAAACATGTTCATAGTGAATATTTGAGGGCAGCCGCTACCCTGCCCTCCAAAAAATGCTTTGTTGCTTTGAAAGGCGACGCTGCCTGCACGGATGATGGATTTAAAGGAATAATAATAATAATCTTTATTGTCCGCGTGTACGATGTGGAAATTTGCAAAAATGTGAAATGTGGAAACTCCCGCTCTCTACTGTTCTTCACCGGTTTATGTAACCTTTATCTTTAAGGTCACTGGTGTTTTCTTTTTTTACCCAGATGAGGTTTAGACTGTGTTACACATTTAACCTTCCTGTCGTCCTCCCGGGTCAAATTGACCCCGTCTGTTTTGATTGTTCCTTCTTTCCTCCCTTCTTTCTTTCCTTTTTTCATTCCTTCCTTCCTCCTTTCTTCCTTCCTTCCACCCTTCCTCTTTTCCTTCTTCCCTTCCTCTTTTCTTTTCTCCTTCCTACCTTCCTTCCTGTCGTCCTCCCAGATCAAATTGACCCCGTCTATTTTGACTGTTCCTTCTATCTTTCTTCCTTCTTTCCTTCCTTCCTTCCTCCCGTCCTCTTTTCCTTCTGCCCCTTCCTCTTTTCCTTCCTTCCTTCTTTCCTTCCTCCCTCTTTTCCTTCCTTCCTTCTTTCCTCCGTCATTCCTTCCTTCCTTCCTTCCTTTCTCCCTCCTTCTTTCCTTCCTTCCTTCCTCCCTCTTTTCCTTCCTTCCTTCTTTCCTCCGTCCGTCCTTCCTTCCTTCCTTCCTTCCTTCCTCCTTCCTTTCCTTCCTTCTTCCTTCCTCCCTTCCTTCTTCCTCACTCCCTTCCTTCCTTCTTCCTCCCTCCTTTCCTTCTTTCTTCCTCCCTTCCTTCCTTGACTCGAGGACAACAGGAGGGTTAAAAAAAAACAAACAAAGTTTCAAAGAGGATCAAACTGAATATTGAGTATCACAAAGAGCCGTGCGGGGTCTCTACCTGAGACCTGAGACCTGTGCAGGGCTCAGCTTCTCAGGCACATCCAGACTGATGTTAGCCATAAAGCGCGGGGGCCTCTCGCTGCCCTGTGAGGTCACAGCACCTGTTCTTGGTAATTGCTGGCAGGTGACGTAAGGCCTCCACTTGTTTTCCATAGTGTAAGGTGGAGGGTCCCCTTTGCTTCCTCCAAAATTAAGCCTAGAAACTCATTTCTGTTGTTAGCAGCAAAATAACCAAGTCTGACTCCATCATTCTGCCCCCCCCCTCCCTTTGCCCGACCCCCCCCCCCCCCCAAAAAAAAAACCTCACTGTGAATGAAATGAACTTTGGCTTCCCTGTCAAAGGCAAGTTAGTAAAACAAAAAAGTAATTATTATGTGTTTTTCTGCAGGCAGTATTTTGTGCATTAAACATGAATGAGGCATGAAGCATTTTCATCTTCACTAAAAAAAATACAGGGATGTTTTTTTTTTTTTAAAGGGTTTAAAGAGTCAGAGATTTTACATCCTGATATATTAAAAGTTATTTTTTCATGACTAACACAGAAAGCTTGGAAAATAGAAAAAAGAAATAAAAAAAGAAAAATTGAGAGAAAACACAAAATTCTGCTTTAACCTTTGTGTCGTCCTCCCGGGTCAAATTAACCCGCTCTGTTTTGACTGTTTTTTCTTTCTTTCTTTCTTTCTTTCTTTCTTTCTTTCTTTCTTTCTTTCTTTCTTTCTTTCTTTCTTTCTTTCTTTCTTTCTTTCTTTCTTTCTTTCTTTCTTTCTTTCTTTCCTTCCTTCCTTCCTTCCTTCCTTCCTTCCTTCCTTCCTTCCTTCCTTCCTTCCTTCCTTCCTTCCTTCCTTCCTTCCTTCCTTCCTTCCTTCCTTCCTTCCTTCCTTCCTTCCTTCCTTCCTCCCATCTTCTCTCTTTCCTCCCTCCCTCCCTCCTACCTTCCTTCTTCACTTCCTTCTTTCCCCTGTCCCTCTCTCCTTCCTTCCTCTCTTCCTCTTTTCCTATCTCCCTCCCTCTCCCCTTCCTTCCTTCCTTCCTTCCTTCCTTCCTTCCTTCTTCTCATCCTCTTTTCCTTTCTCCTTCCTTCCTTCCTTCCTTCCTTCCTTCCTTCCTTCCTCTCTTCCTTCTTTCCTCCCTCCCTCCTTCTCTCTTTCCTCCCTCCCTCCTACCTTCCTTCCTCACTTGCTTCTTTCCTTTCCCCTTCCTTCCTCCCTTCCTCTTTTCCTCCCTCCCTCCCTCCCTCCTTCCTTCCTTCCTTCCTTCCTTCCTTCCGTCCTTCCGTCCTTCCCTCACTCCTTCCTCCCTCCCTCCCTTCCTTCCTCCCTCCCTTCCATCCTTCCTTCCTCTCTTCCTTCCTTCCTTCCTTCCATCTGTCTTTCCTTCCTCCCTCACTCCTTCTCTCTTTCCTTCCTCCCTTCCTCTTTTCCTTTCTCCCTCCCTATGCTCCAAATTATCGGGTCAGATTGGGGGAAAAGCAGCTTGGATAATCTGCGTTAACTTGTTGTCTTTCCAGCGTGTAATCATGTGACCACCCATGTTTCCTTTCAGTTGTTTTAGCAACGTCTCTGTGTTCCCACATCTCATTACGTATGCAAGTTCACTTCTTATCATAACATCATAGAAATGATTACCACAGCTATGAAAATAAGAGCCTGAGTTGTAATAAACAGATGTTATCTTGAACATGCTTCATACGCTGCAGATGAGCTTCTCTAAGCCAACTTCAGCACATTGTTTTATTTATTTGATTTCTTCTCATTTTAACCAGATTTATAATATTCATAAATACTGTTATGTGTTTTAATTTTAATTTGATTGTATTATATTATTTGTATTTCCTTCCTTCCTTCCTTCCTTCCTTCCTTCCTTCCTTCTTTCCTTCCTTTCTGCTTTCCTCCATCCTTCCTTCTTTCCTTTCCTTCCTTCTTTCCCCCTGTCCTCTTTTCCTTTCTCCCTCCTTCTTTGCTTCCTTCCTTCCTCCCTCCTTTCCTTCCTTCTTCCTCCCTCCTTTCCTTCCTTCCTTCCTCCCTCCTTTCCTTCCTTCCTTCCTTCCTTCCTTCCATCCTTCCTCCCTCCTTTCCATCCTGCCTCCCTTCCTTCTTTCCTTTCCTCCCTTCCTTCTTTCCTTTCCTTTCCTTTCCTCCCTTCCTTCCTCCCTCTTTTCCTTCCTTCCTTCCTTCCTCTCTCCCTCCCTCCCTCCCTTCCTTCCTTCCTTCCTTCCTTCCTCCCTCTTTTCCATCCTCCCTTCCTCTTTTCCTTTCTCCCTCATTCCTTCCTTCCTTCCTCCCTCCTTTCCGTCCTTTCCGTCCTTCCTTCCTTCCATCCTCCTTTCCTTTCCTTTCCTTCTTTCTTCTCTCTCTCTCTTCTTTTCTTCTCATTTTAACCAGATTTTTAATATATTCAAAAACACTCTGATGTATTTTAATTTTAATTGTATTGTATTATATTATTTGTGTGGGACAGCACGGCGCATATTAATACATATTACTGTAAATATGACAGAATCAGCCCCAAGGCAAGCTTTCATCCTCAGTCCCAGGCCAGATGTTGAGAGTTGGCAGTCTGAAAATCAAGAAAAGAAACTTGAAGCAGTGTTTGTAAGACTTCTTTTAACAACCCCCCCCCCCCCCCCCCCCAACCATAAACAAATGAGCCCCCTCAACTTTTTAATACATTGATTTTTTTTTTAACTGGTTTGTGTTCTCACTTTTTGTTTTTGTAGTGCACAGCTGCTACAAATTGCTGTAAATATAATCTTTAATATTCACCAAATGTGAGGTTCAATCATCAGGTTGGCAGCGGAGAGTCATAAACGGGCAACCGACCAATCAAGAGCCTGTTTTCTATGAAGCCATGAATCATTGTTTATCTTGATATTATTAACTCACAGTCTAACCCTAACCCTAACGCTCTTATTGTGAAAGGACTAAAAACTGCACCCTAACCCTAACGCTCTTATTGTGAAAGGACTAAAAACTGCACCCTAACCCTAACGCTCTTATTGTGAAAGGACTAAAAACTGCACCCTAACCCTAACGCTCTTATTGTGAAAGGACTAAAAACTGCACCCTAACCCTAACGCTCTTATTGTGAAAGGACTAAAAACTGCACCCTAACCCTAACCCTAACGCTCTTATTGTGAAAGGACTAAAAACTGCACCCTTACCCTAACGCTCTTATTATGAAACTGGTATATATCGTTGTGGTCTTTTCCTTCTTCCCTTCCTCTTTTCCTTCTCCCTCATACCTTCCTTCCTTCCTTCCTTCCTCCGTCTTTTCCTTCCTTCCTTCTTTCCTCTGTCCTTTCTTCCTTCCTTCCTTCCTTCCTCTCGTCCTCTTTTCCTTTCTCCGTCCTTCTTTCCTTCCTTCCATCCTGCCTCCCTTCCTTCTTTCCTTTCCTTTCCTCCTTTCCTTCCTCGCTCCGATCCTTCCTTCTTTCCTCCCTCCCTCTTTTCCTTCCTTCCTTCCTGTTTTCCTTCCTCCCTTCCTCTCTTCCTTTCTCCCTCCTACCTTCTTCCTTTCCTCCGTTCTTCCTTCCTTCCTTCCTTCCTTTCCTTCCTTCCTTCCTCTCGTCCTCTTTTCCTTTCTACCCAAATGTTACTTACCTCCCTTTTCTTTTTTTTCTCTCTCTCTTTTGCCGGGTTCACGTGATGATGTGTTTTCAAGGCTGGCTGCAGGAGGACAGAAGCCAGTAGATAGGGTATCTGGCCCAGGCCCCCAGCCAGCTGTGAACCTGATAGCATCTGTTTTAAATGTTTGAGAGACAGAGAGAGAAAGGAGCCCTCTTTTCTTCTGAGCTCTGGAGCGCTAGTTATCTCACGCCTTTTTTAGTAAAGGGATCCACAGATGGCCCGTGTCCTGACAGTTATACAAATGTGATATCACTATCTAAGGTTATTCTGCTTGGATCCCAATACTGAGTTACTGTAGGCCGACAAGTGGGACTCATTGATGCTCAAGAGTAAACAAGACAAAAAAAAAAGTAGTCCTCTGTTGAGAAAGAAGGAAAGAAAAGGTGCTTGTTATCTGTGTGAAGGCAGACAAAACAACCTTTTCACACCTGAGTGCGTCCTCTGTTTGGAGTCCTGCCCGTCCATTGTCATCGCGTGTTATCTAAACCATCGAATCAACATGAAAAGATCATTTCATGTTCTGTTGTCACCCCGAGGGGATTTGGACAACTCGCCTATCGTTTGCTTTTGTCTGAATCAGGTGACAAAAGCATTTGTCATCCAGGTTTGTGTCTGGTGTGAGCTCACTTCAAAGAGCCGGCTCTCTGATGAGCAACTGGGAAACAGTCTTTATTATAGATATGAGAATCCACATCCAGGCTTCTTTTCTTCTGAGTCATCCTGCTCTCAATATTTATTCACCAAAAGTTTCAACTGTGTTCACATTTAACCTTCCTGTCGTCCACCAGGGTCAAATTGACCCCGTCTGTTTTGACTGTTTCCTCCCTTCCTTCTTTCCTTCTTTCCTTCCTCCTTTCCTTCCTTCCTTCCTTCCTCCCTTCCGCCTCCTTCTTTCTCTCTTTCTTTACTCCCCCCTACCTTCCTCTTTCCTCTGTCCTTCTTCCCTTCCTTCCTCCCTTCCTCTTTTCCTTTCTCCCTCCTACCTTCATTCCTTCCTTCCTTCCTTCTTTCCTCCGTTCTTCCTTCCTTCCTTCCTTCCTTCCTCCCTCCTTTCCTACCTTCCTTCCATCCTTCCTTCCTTCCTTCTTTTCTCCGTCCTTCCTTCCTTCCTTTCATTCCTTCCTTCCTCTCGTCCTCTTTTCCTTTCTCCCTTCCTTCTTTCCTTTCCTTTCCTTTCCTCCCTCCCTTCCCTCTTTCCTTTCCTCCCTTCCTTCCTCCCTCCTTTCCTCCCTTCCTTCCTCCCTCCTTTCCTTCCTCCTCTGAGAATCCAGGCCTCTTTTGTTCTTCGTCATCTTGCTCTCATTCAGAAATCACAGATCTCTGAAATGTTGCCCGTCACATCCTGTGGAGTTATTTTTCAGCCCTTTCTGAAAAGGGTCAGAAATGGTCTTGGGAGATGATTTTGAGCTATTGTGTTCGTAGAAGCCAAACAAGTATCCACTTCTGTATTTTGGCAACTAAAAAAAGGACTTTCTTTTTTTCCGTTGCATACAAAAAGCACATGTCCAAAGTGCTTATAATGCATCACAGGATCCTAAACGAGACGCAACCCAGGACCAAAGTCGCCCCTTGTAGCTTCGAAGGAGAGAAGTGTGTTATTTATGAAGTGTAAACTGTGAAGTACAGAAAAAAACTTGACATGCATTTCTGCTGTTTTCGTCCGTGGCTGCTCATTAATTGTCGGAGCAACCAAACAGCTGCCAGTATTTAAATGATCTTCAGGTCTGACTGCTTGGATTGGGTCTCACTGAAATGAAATTATGCCTCTCTCTAGTTCAAGTTTTCTATAGCTCCATTTCCGATCCGGTCCGAAGATCTAAACACGAAGACACCGACCGTCATATGGTTTTACTATTATTAGTTTATCTTGAAATAAGGAAATCAGGAAAATAGGTCTGCTGTTGCTTGGAGGTTGATTCGTCTGTCAAACTGCTAGTAATTCATTTTGAAGTTGCCTCGTAGGGGAAATGGTATTTATTAAAAACAAAGAAATGAAATAAACATTATGTCTGACTTTAGTTGAGTCATTCTATAAATGATCTATATTTCCTGTAAGAGGTTGGAGCTCATGCCAGCTGACATGGGGGCAAGAGGCGGGGTTGTAAGTTTGGGCAGGCTGCCAGTCTATCACAGAGCTGACACATAGAGACAGACAACCATTCAGAGTCACATTCACACCTACAGGCAATTCAGAGTCTAACCCGAACCTGCTCCGGCTTTGAACTGTGGGAGGAAACGGGAACGCTGGAGGCTGGAGGCTTGGGAAAAAAAAAAAAAAAACTCATGCAGGCAGACGGAGAACATGCAAACTCAACTCAACACACTGTTGAGCTGCTGTGTAGTCTGTTGCCCTTCTTTCCTTCCTTCCTTCCTTCCTTCCTCCGTCCTTCCTTCTTTCCTCCCCCCTACCTTCCTCCCTTCCTCTTTTCCTTCCTCCCTTCCTCTTTTCCTTTCTCCCTCCTACCTTCCTTCCTTCCTTCCTTCCTTCCTTCCTTCCTTCTTTCCTCCGTCCTTCCTCCTTTCCTCCTTTCCTCCTTCCTTCCTTTCTTCCTTCTTTCCTCCGTCCGTCCTTCCTTCCTTCCTTCCTTCCTGCCTTTCTTCCTCTTTTCCTTCCTTCCTTCCTCTTTTCCTTTCTCCCTCCTACCTTCCTTCCTTTCTTCCTTCCTCCCTCTTTTCCTTCCTTCCTTCTTTCCTCCATCCTTCCTTCTTCCTTCCTTCCTTCCTTCCTTCCTTCCTTCCTTCCTTCCTTCCTTCCTCTGGTCCTATTTTCCTTCCTTCCTCCCTTCCTCTTTTCCTTTCTCCCTCCTACCTTCCTTCCTTCCTTCCTTCTTTCCTTCCTTCCAACCTCCCTCCCTCCCTTCCTTCTTTCCTTTCCTTTCCTCTCCTCCCTTCCTTCATGCAAACTCAACAGACTGTTACTAGAAAGGCCAACAGACAGACAGCAGGGTCAAACTTACTGTCAGGACACTGTGTGAACCAGGGAGGAGTCGTAAATGCTGAGTAGACAGAAGTAGCAACGGTAGCATTACAAGTTTGGAAAAAACAACAGAATGACAATTTCATGCTTGATTGTGTCCAGACTAAAGGTTTTTAAGCTTTAGAACAAACTGTTAAGGACAAAAATATTGCAGAGTTTAGGAAATTTGTGTAATTTGAAATGATGATGATGATGATGATGAGTGTGGTTTTTTCTCATTTCTTGTAGAAAGAAATGAAGAAGTTATGGTTATATGTAGGCGAAAAGCTTCACAGTGACACCCTGAAATTAGATGCATCTATCACCCTGCTGTAAAACATATGAATATAGCTTTTTATTACTTCTATAAAAATCCCCTTTTAGCCCTTTTGTCTCCTTCTATTTATTCATTTATTTTCACCAGCAACCCCCTCCTCCTCCTCCCCCCCCCCCCCCCTCCTCTGACTTTACAGCATCAAATTTTAACTTTTTCGGACTCCACATTTCAAGTCATTCCCACCACGACTGTAGGTGTGTTGGAACGGAACTGAAACTGAGACTCTAGTTACTGTAAGTCGGAGGATTCGAGCGAGTCCCACGCATTTACCCGAGCAAGCAAGCAAGCAAGCAAGCAGGATATATTCTGAACAGTCAGCCCACCTTCGATAAGCTCTCGGGCCATCGCGGCGGCCGGGGACGACAGAAGTTTGAGTCGTTTCTGATTTGAACCCGATTCAAAGTATAACATGAGCCCCTGTATTTCAAAGTAAGGGTATTTGTAACAGACCCCCCCCCTCCTCCCCCTCCTCTCTCTCTCTATGTCCTCTTTTAACAAGTGACACTGGCCTTCATGGCTTTTACTCAGCAGAGGTTTCGATGCTCATGATTATTTACACAGAGGGTTTCCTTCTTTTTCTCTCTTTCTCTCTTTTTTTACAGTCGGTCATTTTCATAAGGGATCATAATACTCTTGGACAGGAAGTATCTGGCTATATAGACTACGCCCACAGACTCAAAACCCAAGATTTTGAACCATATTTCAGCGGAAAGAAGAGGCTCATGCCAGGACGCTCGGATTTATGGTAAGTCTCCTTCCATTGTAACATGTCCACGTTAGTTGGGGAGGCCTTGACTCGAGTGGGATTTGACAAGATTTGAAGGGTAAGGAAATCTTATTATCCAGGATTAAAGATTCAGGTTGACGTGAGAGACCAATATAGGCTTGGAAGGAGCTCTTGCAAAAGGGCCCAATATATATAGTTGGTATGTACAGCACCAGCTATTGTGGCCTCAGCATAGATGTGGAATAAATATACACTGGTAAAGTAAAGCTGAGGCAGAGCTGCCAAAGTGCCGAACCTGTCTAGACAAGAGCGATATGATTAGAATCAGGATTGAAGGTGGGTTTTAAACCAGGAGATTTTGATCTTCTTTCAATGTGTGGTAAATTTGTCATCTCGAATAAATGTTTAAGATGTTTTTTCTTTTGCACTGAGGAGGTCTAAATGTTGTTTACATTGATAGATCAGCAAAGGGATTGATTTAGCTTTAAAGGCAATGACAGTTTTTTTCTATTTTGAATGTATTTTCTTCCACCAACTAAAGTCTGATTTACTTCTGGAGTCAAACATGGTGCCAAAAGTGATTTTTCACATCAGAATTTGTGTTTTTGCTCTGGTTTGAAGTCGAGTTTTTCAATTTGGTGTCCGTATGACATTCCCACACTGGTACACTAGTAGTGATGCATTTTACGTCAACCAGCAATAACTGGTTTCCTCGCTCTCTCTCTCTGTCTCTCTCTCTCTCTCTCTCTCTCTCTCTCTCTCTCTCTCTCTCTCTCCTCTCTCTCTCTCTCTCTCTCTCTCTCTCTCTCTCTCTCTCTCTCTCTCTCTCTCTCTCTCTCTCTCTCTCTCTCTCTCTCTCTCTCTCTCTCTCTCTCTCTCTCTCTCTCTCTCTCTCTCTCTTCCTCTCCATTCCTTCGAGATGCTGAAAACGACACAATCTGTTGTAATTTTCACTGTAGGACTGTTAAAATGTCCCTAAATGAAGTTTTAATATCCTATCAGGCAATAAACTAACCATTTAGATTCTCAATATTTGGTCAGATCATCCAAATAACATCATGAAATTTGCTCCGACATCTTCGGAGATGACAGAAGTCACTATGTTGGGTAAAACCAGTCGGTCATCTCGTTCGTTAGCAGCCTGACTCCTGAGGTGATCGGCAGGTCAACGCACTCTTTTTCACTATTTCTTGATACTTTATTGAACAAATGAGTGATCAAGACAGTTATTAGTTATAGCACAATACTGATAATGTCACCAACTTAAGCTCTTATGGCGAACTCTTGCCTATTTGTCACCGATACTCATCCAGCAGACACAGAGCAACATTAGCATTCTTTAACCCTCCTGTTGTCCTCGAGCTGTGGGTTTATTGTAAAACCATTAGAGCTATCAGTCTTCACCGCTACATCATAAAAAGAAATCCTCATAACTACTATCTTATTAACCCTCCTGTTGTCCTCAGGTCAAGGAAGAACAGGAGAAGGAAGGAAGGAAGGAAGGAAGGAAGGAAGGAAGGAAGGAAGGAATGATGAAGGAAAGGAGTAAGGAGGGAGGGAGGAAAAGAGGAAGGGAGTAAGGAGAGAAGGAAGGGAGAAAGGAAAGGGGGAATGAATGAATGAAGGAAGGGAGGAAAAAAGAAGGAAGGAATAAGGAGAGAAGAAAGGGAGGAAGAAAGAAGGAAGGAAGGAACGAAGGAAGGAAAGGAGTAAGGAGGGAGGGAGCAAAGGAGGAAGGAAATAAGGAGAAAAGGAAGGGAGGAAGGAAAGGAGGAAGGAAGGGAGGAAGAAAGAAGAAAGGACCCTGAACAAGTATGTACAGTAAGGGGTTAACACCGCCCCAAGAAGAGCTTTTAAGTGTGTGGGTGAATGTAGTTTTGAAGCATGAGTTCCGTTGCTATGGTTACCATCAGGCTAATTAACTATAGACTTGGACTGATTGAGGACCATAAAAGTGACCATGAGTATAGTTTTAGAGGTTAGTCCAGCGGTTTAATCTCTAAATTTAGTCCCTGAGTTCAGTCAGTGAGCTTAAAGGAGATTATCCAACACACATTATGTTGTTGAATGGCAGAACTTTTTTTATGTGTATCATCATTTAAGATCATTAGTGCAGTAAATCAAAGTTAGTGATGGATGTTCATTCAAAATAGTTCATAACAGCTAACAAAAAAAGAAGCTGAATTTAAGGCAGAGGTGTCAAACTCATCTTCATTCAAGGGCCACATACAGCACAATTTGATCTGATGTAGGCCGGATCACTAAAAGGAAGGAAGGAAGGAAGGAAGGAAGGAAGGAAGGACAGATGGAACGAAGAGAAGAGAAGACAAGAAGGAAGGAAGGAAGGAAGGAAAAGAAGGAGGAGAAGGAAGAAAATACAGGAAGGAAGGAAAAGAAGGAGGAGAAGGAAGAAAATACAGGAAGGAAGGAAGGACAGATGGAACGAAGAGAAGAGAAGACAGGAAGGAAGGAAGGAAGGAAGGAAGGAAAAGAGGGAGGAGAAGGAAGAGAATACAGGAAGGAAAGCTGAGAGGAAGGACAGATGGAAGGAAGAGAAGAGAAGACAAGAAGGAAGGAAGGAAGCAAGGACAGACGGAAGGAAGCAAGGACAGATGGAAGGAAGAGAAGAGAAGACAAGAAGGAAGGAAGAAAGGAAGGAAGGGAGCAAGGACAGATGGAAGGAAGAAAGGAAGGAAGGGAGCAAGGACAGATGGAAGGAAGAGAAAAGAAGACAAGAAGGAAGGAAGGAAGGAAAAGAGGAGAAGGAAACTGGGCCGGATTGGACCTCTCGGCGGGCCGGTTCTGGCCCACGGGCCGCATGTTTGACACCCCTGCTTTAAGGTCTTACCAACTTTTCCTGGACTACATCTCATGGTCTTCATCAGTGGATGGAATTTGCACCGTTGTCATGGTGAATCACAGAAACGCCATCCACTGATGAAGACCATGAGAAGCCAGCGGAGGACCTTGAAACATTCTTCCTGTGTGTGTGTGTGTGTGTGTGTGGTGTGTGTGTGTGTGTGTGTGTGTGTGTGTGTGTGTGTGTGTGTGTGTGTGTGTTTGTTTTTACTTTTCTAGTTTTGCTCATTGTTTCAATAATAGTGAGCTGCTGACAGACGCAGGCAGTTAGCATCAATCTCCTGTTTAACCATGTCATCCCAACCATTGATTTGGGAAGTGAAAACAAAGTAAGAAAGTTTGAAATTACTGGGCAAACTTCTCTGTTGTAAATACCCATTTGGTTTTGTCAGAGCTTCCTTTAAACTGCTGCCTTGCTTTGGTCTAACATCCACATACCTGTAGTTATTGTAGACATACTACCAGTTTTACAATGCAATTAAAAATGATAACGATGTTTTCCGGCGTATGCTCTGTATCATTTTCATTTCTAAATTCTTCGGGGTAAATTTGTTCACAACCTGTCTGATCATAATGCTCAGACTCAAAGGCCTCGGTCTCCTGTCACTAGACTTGTACATAAGTAAAAGCTTAAGTTATACCCAAATAGGGACAGAAAGCCATAATTAAGGCTAGGGATAATTAGAAAAAAACCATGAATTAACCTTTTAAATCTGCCCACATCAGGCCACTGGAGGACATGTTCTGCTCAGTGTCACTGAGGAACCACCGATGTGTTGTTTAGAAAGCTCCAATAGGTTTCAAAAAGCAGAGAGAGTGTATTTTTTAAGGTTTTACACCACTCACTATCATGTCCTATTTTACCTAAGACATGAAAATATAACATAGCAATAATGATTGAAATGTATTTTATTTTGAAAGTGAAAATGACAATAACTTTATGGAGCTGTGGGGTTTATTGTAGAACCATTAGAGCAGGGGTGTCAAACTCATTTTCGTTCAAGGGCCACATACAGACCAATTTGATCTCATGTGGGCCGGATCATTAAAAAGATGGAAGGAAGGAAGGAAGGAAGGAAGGAAGGAAGGAAGGAAGGAAGGAAGGAAATAAGAAGGGAAGGAAGCAAAAACAGGCAAAAGGAAGGATGGAAGAAAGGTAGGAAAGACAGATAGTGAAGGAAGGGAGAAAGGAAGGAAGGACAGAAGGAAGAAAGGAAGGAAGGACAGATGGAAGGAAGAAAGGAAGGAAGGACAGATGGAAGAAAGGAAGGACAGATGGAAGAAAGAAAGGAAGGAAGGACAGATAGAAATAAGAAAGGAAGGAAGGAAGAAAGGAAGGAAGGACAGATGGAAGAAAGAAAGGAAGGAAGGACAGATAGAAATAAGAAGGAAGGACAGATGGGAGGAAGGAAGATAGGACAGATGGAAGAAAGGAGGAAGGACAGATGGAAGGAAGGACAGAAGGAAGGAAGGAAGGACAGATGGAAGGGCAGATAGAAGGAAGGAAAAGAATACTGGATGGCAAGTGGGCAGATTGCACCCCTCGGCGGGCCATATCTGGCCACGGGCCGCATGTTTGACACCCCTGCATTAGAGCCATCAGTCTTCACTGCTACATCATAAAAAGTAAAATCCTCATAACTACTATCTTATTAAAACTATTCATTTAACTAAATAGATGTTAATAGATGAGGGTCAAATATGAGCCAAAAACAGCCTCAATGGATAAAAATGCCATAAAAATAACATTTAATACCTTTTAAAGTTATAAAAGTCATCAAATTTCAAAATAAAAGACATTTTGGTGTTTTTTACAACAGTATGTTCAAGCTGCAGTTTGTAGCTTTGAGAACAACTGTCTTATATCCTTGTGGGGACACTCACTGACAAATGCCGTCCTCCCGGGTCAAATTGGACCCCGTCTGTTTTGACAGTTCATTCTTTCCTTCCTTCCTTCTGTCCTTCTGTCCTTCCTCCCTACCTCCTTCTCTCTTTCTTTCCTTCCTCTATCTTTCCTCCCTTCTTTCCTCTCTTCCTTCTTTCCTTCCCTCATTCCTTCCTCCCTCCTTTCCCTCCTTCCTGCCTTCTTTCCTTCCCTCATTCCTTCCTCCCTCCTTTCCTTCCTTCCTTCCTTCCTTCCCTCCCCCCTTCCTCCCTCCCTCCCTCCCTCCCTCCCCCCTTCTCCTTTCCTTCCTTCCTCCCTCCCTCCCTCCCTCCTTTCCTTCCTTCTTCCTCCCTCCTTTCCTTCCTTCCTTCTTCCTCCCTCCTGTCCTCCCTCCCTCCCTCCCTCCCTCCTTTCCTCCCTTCCTTCCTCCTTTCCCTCCTTCCTGCCTTCTTTCCTTCCCTCATTCCTTCCTCCCTCCTTTCCCTCCTTCCTGCCTTCCCCCCCCCTTCCTCCCTCCCTCCCTCCTTTCCTTCCTTCTTCCTCCTCCTTTCTTTCCTTCCTTCCTTCCTTCCTTCCTTCTTCCTCCCTCCCTCCTTTCCTCCTTCTTCCTCCCTCCTTCCTTCCTTCCTTCTTCCTCCCTCCCTCCTTTCCTTCCTTCTTCCTCCCTCCTTTCCTCCCTTCCTCCCTCCCTCCTGTCCTTCCTTCCTTGACTCGAGGACAACAGGAGGGTTAGATGTTATTTTATTGAAACTAGGATAATTAGAAAAAGAAACCATGAATTACCCTTTTTAATCTGCCCACATCAGGCCACAGGAGGACATGTTTCTGCTCCGTGTCACTGAGGTTATGCAGTGTGGATGTCATTTGGCTGAACTCACTGAATATAACCATGTAACACACACTCTCACCCTACCTGTCCGGGTCGTGTTTGTCCTCATGGGATTTCTAGCACGTATCTGAAATGTTGGTAATATGTTACTATGCATGAGCATGTGGAATGTGGGAATGGTTTTGGCTCTGGTAA
The DNA here is from genome assembly GCF_027409825.1 of Scomber japonicus. NCBI lineage: Eukaryota > Metazoa > Chordata > Actinopteri > Scombriformes > Scombridae > Scomber > Scomber japonicus. The sequence continues at coordinate 7,734,971 of NC_070586.1, forward strand.
TTTGCTGACAGGCTCGTCTATGTACACAGCTCTCCTGATAGACAAAGAATTATAAAAGATGTTACCATGAAACCACTGGGGGATTTTAGCTTTCACCTGTCAGGTCAGCAGTTCAGTTGCGGCTCGCCCTGGAATTGTGAGATTGGCACCGAAATCGTGCGGTTGAACGCATACAGTACATGATGAATCTGGCATAAATAGGAATAGATTTATGGGGATTACATTATCTTTCATTATCTGTCTTTCTCAAGGATTCTTACGAGGATCAAGAGATTTTAAAGAGATTTAAACTACTATAGTGGTTATAAGCTGCTCTCAATCAGTATCTTTGGATCAAATGACTAAAAAGAGAAACTCACTCTGCAGTTGCTGTCAGCTTCTTGGAGTGTTTTAGCTCTTTTTTTTAAGCTCATTGTTTTGGTTTTAAAAAAGGTCATAGCTTTATTGTTTTGGTTCATTCTGACTGCTTTAATCAACCTGATTTGCAGCTGCATCACACAGCTGGTTTAAAGCAAGCAACATCTGACAAACGTGCGGTAGACTGCCTGCACACGCACCAAATGGCAGACAAGCTAAGCAACTAGCAGGTGAACATAATGGAGCGTTTAAAGGAATGAAGGAGCCAGATATTTCCCTCCAGACGCCGTGGAAACCAAAACAGAGCAAAAAGAGACAACAAGTCGCCTTAGACGTGACTTTTTACCTTTGTGTCGTCCTCCCGGTCAAATTGACCCCGTCTGTTTTGACTGTTCCCTCCTTCCTTCCTTCCTTCCTTCCTTCCTTCCTTCCGTCTGTCCTTCCTCCCTCCCTCCTTTTCGCTTTCTTTCCTTCCTCTGTCTTCTTTCCTCCCTTCCCTCCTTTCCTTCCTCTCTTACTTCTTTCCTCTGTCCTTTTTTCCTTCCTTCCTCCCTCCTACCTTCCTTCTTTCCTCCGTCCTTCCTTCCTCCCTTCCTTCTTTCCTGTCCTCCCTCCCTTCCTCCCTCCTGTCCTTCCTTCTTTCCTTCCCTCATTCCTTCCTCCCTCCTTTCTCTCCTTTCTTCCTTCCTTCCTTCATTCCTTCCTCATTCCTTCCTTCCTCCCTTCCTTCCTCCTGTCCTTCCTTGACCTGAGGACAACAGGAGGGTTAATAAGATAGTAGTTATGAGGATTTATTTTTATGATGTAGCAGTGAAGACTGATGGCTCTAATGTTTATACAATCAACCCCACAGCTCCATAAAGTTCTTATAATATTTAAGTTTCAATAAAATAACATTTAAATAATTATTACTATGTTATATTTTTACATATTTTTATCCATTGAGGCTGTTCTGAGTCAGATTTGTCAGTGAGTGTCCCCACAAGGATATAAAGACAGTTGTTCTCAAAGCTACAGACTGCAGCTTGAACATACTGTTGTAAAAAAACACCCAAAATGTCTTTTATTTTGAAATTCGATGACTTTTATAACTTTAAAAGGTATTAAATGTTATTTTTATGGCATTTTTATCCATTGAGGCTGTTTTTGCTCATATTTGACCCACATCTATTAACATGTATTTAGTTAAATGAATAGTTTTAATAAGATAGTAGTTATGAGGATTTTACTTTTTATGATGTAGCAGTGAAGCCTGATGGCTCTAATGGTTATACAATAAACCCCACAGCTTCATAAATGTATTGTCATTTTCACTTAATCAGTAAAATACATTTAAATCATTATTGCTATGTTATATTTTCATGTCTTAGATAAAATAGGACATGATACTGAGTGTTATAAAAGCTAAAAAATACACTCTCTCTGCTCTCTGAAACATTAATGAAGATTTAATCACATTTATTGATCAGTCAGATCGACTATTGATGCTTTCTAAACAGATATGTGCTTCAAAATTTGGTATAGACACTTTTTATGAGGGGAACATACTGGGAATGTAGAATATGAACAGTATGTAAGGGTTAAAATGTTGAGATGGAGGATACTTCCAGTCATATGAGGGCAACATGGTTGTTAGTATTCAGAGTGCGATATGTTTTGAGCTCAGTGACAACAAGAGTGACAGTCAGCGTTGTATTTTTGGAAGTGGGTTCCCTTTTTCCTTTGAAACCAAAGTGTCAGCCGTGGAACTGCTTTGTTGTTTTTATTTATCCATGTCTCACCATGCGTCCTGACACACAACCCCGGCCGTGGCCTTGAACCCGGCCTCCTCTCCGCCGAGTGGAAGCCCTAACAAGCTGTAGGTGTGAGTCATTGAGCGAGCATGCCTGGAGGTATAGCTACTCCCTAATGATGCTTTTATGAGGCATCCCCCCCCTCCCATTCCCCCTCCCCCTCCCTCTATGGGTCTCCCTGCCCTCCCTTTTTTTCTGACATCTGATTTCACACTCCCCCTCTCTCTGTGTCTGTCCTTTTTTTTTTTTTTTACCCATTAAAACTCTACTTTGTCATATTTACACATCTCTCCGTCTTTATTTTCAACTCCTCTAACCTCGCGTTCCATGCTCCGCTACCTCTCCCCTTTTTCCTCCCCTTCCTATGTCATCCTCCACCCCTCCCTCCCGCCCCTCTTTTTTCATCTCTGTCGGGAACAATAACCACCCAGTGTGGTTGCCGCTAAGAGGGAGCAGATGCTGGAGCTGCTGCCCACTCAGTGCACTAAACCTCCCACCGCAGGACTCTGAATCCTGTCCCTCCTCCTCCTCCACAGCCACAAAGAACACAGAGCAGCGACACCAGCGCCAGCTCTGGCCTCCACCTCCCACCTCCAGCAAGGAAGGGTGGATAGGTTCACGTACGCAGTCTGAAATGTCTCGAGGGGTGAAAGAAAGAGAAAAAAAAAAGAAAAAGAGCAGTAGGAGTGTATCTCTCTGGATTTGCAGCGGGTCTGAATTTTAAAGAATAAAAATTTAATAGAATATAAATTAAGCAAAACTTTCTACTTTCCATCTTTTTTTTGTTTTAACCCTCCTGTTGTCCTTGAGTCAAGGAAGGAAGGGAGGAAGAAGGAATGTAGGAGGGAGGGAGGAAGGACGGAAGGAAGGGAGGAAGGAAGGAAGGAAGGAAAGGAGGGAAGAAGGAAGGGAGGAAAGGAGGAAAGCAAGGAAGGGAGGAAAGAAGAAGGGAGGAAAGGAAGGAAAGGAGGG